>NW_026940370.1:532500-750000 GCF_032062105.1 Saccostrea cuccullata
ATGTGTTCAAAAGAAAAATTCCAATAGCTCTGTGCATTCTGGTTCATCCAAAAGACTTCGCCCGGTGAGTGGAGATAGTAAAAGACATGGACCCAATAGTGCTGACAGTGTAAGAAGTGGGGGGAGGGAACATGAAGTGCCGGTGTCACCTGTGATAAGTGAAAACCACAAATTAAAAAGTTCTGTGCCTTTGTCAGTTAGTTTGGAGACTAAGTTCATGGATAAAGGAATAAGTGTGGATTCTACTGCAAATGAAAAACCAAAACTTCCAGATAAACCAAAGCTTCCAGATAGGCCTAAACTTCCAGAAAAACCAAAAATTCCAGACAGACCAAAACCTCCTGTAAAATCCAAGGATTTCTTAGTTCCTACTTCACATCAGTCTCTAAGCACATCAGTGACAGTACTTGTAGAAAAACGATGTGCTATTCCCACTACAAAAGTATCTGAAAATGAATTGGGTGTCGTCCGAAGAAAGAAGACACTCCACAGATCTCAATCTGACCTCAGTGGTCGACATTCAAGAACAAGTTCAGATTTATCTGACTTAAGTTCAAGGCTTTCCAGAACAAGTACAGAACTGGAAAGATTTTTTGATGAAATGGGCATTGACCGTCTAGTTTTAGATCCAATGCTTAGACTTCATCATCGAACTCAAAATAATGACATGTTTGAAACTCTGAGTTCTATTGCATCTGCTCCAATGGATAGGAGCTCCTGTAGTGATGCTTCACAGGGTGGTGAAATGTCAGAAACTGACAAGAAAATTGCTGAATGCAATAGCAAACAAACCTCTATAGTAGAAACAAATGCTAGGATAATAAAATGGTTGTGCAATGTGAACAAAGCACAAAAACCAAGTCAGAAATCTTCCTAACATATACTAACTGGTAAGTGATAAATTTTCTACACCTGTGATAAAACTGACAGGTACATTCTGTTATCAGCAGTCTTCTAATGACTGTTTGGGTTTCTGCTGATAGTGAAGGATGCATCAATATAAAATGTCATGAACTTTTCAGGTTTTTTTTTTTTTGCTCTCTGCATGTTCATCAGGTTTTAGCTTTACTAAAAGATGTACTTAAAAGATGTGCTATTATGGCTGTAATTGTTTTTTTAATCTTTCATCGTTTTTGTCAATGTGTATACAACTTAAAAAACAAACAAGCAGTTCTTTTAACTATGGCTTTTAACCAATTTCCTTACAGAACATGCATGCCAAGTTACATTAAACATTGAAGGGGGGTTGAAATTGTTAAATTGAATGGACAACCCATTTGCCAGGGGAGATAATCAAGAAAAGACAAGAAGGAAATTCTTCCCAAGAACCTGACTGGACTAAAGCTGAAACTAATATGGAAACATCCAAATTTAGATTCAAAATTATTCAAATTATGATGGTCATGACAACAAGAGGGAATCAGAGTTTTACAGTTTTACATTATATAGGAAAAATCATTGAAAATGTACTTCTCAAGGACCAATGGGTCAAAAAAAGCTGGAACTTGTGTGGAAACATCCTGAGATAATGTAGTTTCAAAACTGTTCAAATCCTGACACACACACACACACACCCACACACACACACACACACACACACCCCACCCGGGGTAGGGCAGGGCCGCAATTGGGAATCCAAGTGTTACATTGAATTACATGTTTATAATGGAAAAATCTTTTAAAATCTTCTTCTCAAGAACCACTGAGCCACAATAGCTGTTATTTATTTTTCAGCTTTCTGAGGTAGTGTAGAGTCTAAATTGTTCAAATTATAGCCCTGGGAATAGGATGGGGCAACAATAAATATGACAAGAGGGAAATCTGGTTAAGAACAGCAGGGCCAAAGTTTCTCAGGTGACCATTGTGGCCCATAAACCTCATGTTTTACAAACATAGAAACACAACCTTATATTCTGACGAATGAAATATGCATGAATATATTATTTTAAATATATCTCAGACTTTGTTTTTAATCTTATGTTGTGGTAATCAGTAATTAGTCCTCTTTCTATTTGTTGTGCCAAATTTTCTTCATAAATAATAAAACATATTATTTTTTATAAAAAGTAAGCCTCAATTTATACCTCAATTAACCTTATTCCATTTGAATTGACTGCTTTTGTTGCTGATGAAAAGAAGTGTTGGGAGCTTTTAATTTTTTTGATGAAATTTAGAACAAAGGAACATAAGGCACTAAAGGAATTAAGTTAGTTTTCCTGCATTTTTTGACATGAATTTTACATTTTCTGTATGCAGCATTTCTAAATGAAAATAGGTATTTTACTCCAGCAGTTGCTATTTGCACAAAGATTATGTTTGCATTAGAATGGTAATTGCTGTTCACATCGAGACAACATAATGTCTTTTTAAAAATATTGAAAGTGTATCAAGACAGATGTATAATTAAAGAATCAATGATGCACCCCAAATACTAAAATTCAAATGCTATTTATCTGTCAGTTCTCTTATTATTTAGCCAAGAAACACCTGCAGAGAAAAGTGATTGCTTTCATTCTAATCATCTGTCTTCTACTTTCAGATGATATTCCTTTGGAGTCAAAATGGGTGCAGTTTTTATTATTTCAAGATATACTACAAAGTGGAAAGAACTGGAAATTCCAATTTGTTCTAAAGAATCTCAGAAAAAAAGATGCCAGCTTTTATTTACAAATGACAAAGTCCAGGATAGCCTAAGACTGTGATCTGTGAATATCCAGACATCATCAACATAATGAATTTGATAATAATAACTGGAAATCTGGAAATCATATTCAGTCTATTTGTTATTCAGTTAAACCTTTGCTATACATGTTGATACATTAGTGCTTTCAAGAATATGTAATTGTCATGTACAGTGTCATGTACAGTGTACAATATGTGAATTGTTTTTTGAGTATACATATATAGCAATACTTACACATTTTTCATCTGGATGTCATTTTTTTGTCAGATATTTACCAGTTATTATTAATGATGAAAGAGAAAGCATATACTAAAACATTTAAAACATGATTAGAATAAAAACTAATTTTTAAAAAAATGTATTGTTCCAATATGTTTCAGTCAATTAAAAAAGTTACCACATATGGACATTTTGTTACATTTGATGAACAAGATAAAATGATATAGAAAGCATAATCGTTTAATGGACTTTGCTTGCAAACAGTCTTAATCATTCTCTTAACCTTATTTTTATTATACACAAAACTCTACAAAGTGTTGTAGATATGATACATGTATAAATAGAATGAACAAAGCAGTTTTGATTTTTGCTTTGATACCAGATCAGGAGTGTTTGGATTAAAGAACAACAAGGTCTTCATGCCAATTCAAAGAATCTAGGTCCTTTCTGAAGGAAAAAAAGAAAAAACTTGCAGATCTAAATTGGGGTGGGGTGGGGGTCACACTTTTAGAGGGAAGGATGGACACCATAGGGAGTTGTGGTATCAAATTTCATTGCAGAAGCCAGTGGCGGATCCAGAAGTTCATGTGGGGGGGGGGGGGGGGTTTTGAGGCCCAAAGTGCCGAAGGGGGAGGGCATGGGAGGGGGTGTCCCCTCCCATAGGTGGGGGTTGTTTTAAATGGTTCTAAATGGTGCATTTTCCAGCATTTTAGGGGTACTTTTTGTAGCTTTTTTAAAGACCGATCATCACAAATTTTTAATAAAATGTTTTCAATTTAATTTAACTTTAACACAAGACTTTAGACTTTGCTTTAAAAAAATGTTAAATCTGACAATTTTAGGAATGCAAGCAGTTGACTTCAAGTTGTCTTAGTTTACTTTAAATGCACCTACAATTAATTTAGTTCTATGTCAAGCTGACTTCCAAGATACAACTAATGTGCAAATTTTTAAACACTAAAAAAATTAAAATTCTTTTCAGAATCCCTAACTTGTGCTTTTCAACTTACTTGAGTATATACTGTCAATATGATTTGGAATATAAACACACGTGTACAATTAATGAAATTTCAAACTGTCTAGATCTTAACTGAAGAAAAAGTTTACATAAACTGGAGAATCTGTCAAAACTAGCATGACTAGAGGGGTTTGCTAAGCCAACCTGGTTTTGTAAAAAAAAATATATTAATTTAATTTTAAAACGGTAAAAAAAAACCCTGAATAATAGTTTATTCATAGTTTAAAAAACATGCATTTTATCAGCAAAAGAATATTACTGAGCAGCACCGTAACTATGCAGTTTTCTGTTGTTGGTACCTAACTACATTGTACTGTGATGTTGTGACTTCACTAGATGCACAGACTACCCGATGTCTGAGGCACTCTCTCTGTTGATTACCTGTGTATTGTGTGCGTTCAAGCGGAAAGAGATTTCCTGTTACGTAGTGGATGTATATTTCACAGTTGTACAAACAAAGGGTTTATGTTTATTAGAGTCTTATCAATGCAACAAAATGACAAAATGACACTTGTTAAAAAAAAAAAAATCAATGAGCGGGGGGGTTTTCCCAAACCCCCCTGAATCCGCCCTTGGAAGCTTCTTGACATATCACTGAAAAAAGAGGAGTTTTACATACAGACAGAAAATATGAATTTAACACCTTACCTTTGACCTATTGATCTCAATTTAAATAGGGGTCTTCCTTAGGCCATAGGGAGTTGTATATAAAATTTTATTGCAAAAGCTCAAAGGCTTCTCATGAAAACAAAAGTGTTACAAAAGAGAGAATATAATTAGGGCCCCGCAAGGATTTGCGGGTGCCCTATAGTAATCACTCTGTCTGTCCGTCTGTCATTCTTCCGTCCACAAATTTTCTGTTTTTTCCTAATAACTTTTTTTATAGTTGCCCAATTAAGATCAAATTTGGTATGGTAGTTCAATAGGCAAAAAGACATATTTTGATGCTAAGTTTGTTTCTCTATGTCCCCTGGTTTGGAGCTGGGGTGGAGGGGTTTATTCCTTAACTTTATATAAAGGCCGGTTTACACTATGCATCTTGACACATGCATCTAAACACATGCTTCAATTTTGCCTCATGCATCTTCTTATTTACACTATGTGTCTTGATGCATGCATCATCTTGAAATTTATCTACTTAAAAAAATAACAATACCTTCAAATTTCATTTCCAGATTTATTTGAGCTGAACAAATCATTCTTAATTTCATTAATATGATAATTCTTGGAAGATATAATTTATATTTAATCCAAAACAAAACTCCTCTAATATAATGATCAGATAAGTTTTTCCAATTGTAGTTTTAATCAGTATTTTCTGTTTTTGTGTATCTTGGGAAGCTATTTTTGAAACTATATGAAAAAAATAAGGCTCACGATTCAATATCAACTCTGACCTTTCTTTTCATTGGTCAGTTTGGAAGCACGAAATAGAACAAGTTCTATTCCATCGTTCAAGATGCAACACCCATTTAATTTGACACAAGGGGCTTTTACACTATGAATCTTGACACATGCATCCAAGATGCATGTGTCAAGATGCATAGTGTAAATCGGCCTTAAGAATGCTTTAGCAAAGAGAGATGAACTGCTGAAGATGTTTCCATTGTAAACTGAATGCTGCTATGAGTCCCTTGGGAATAATTTAGCTTTCCTCCTGAAGAAAATCCAAAGCATTATCTTTATCTGTCACATTGAGATTAATTACCACCTCTGTCTGCAAATGAAGTTTGTTTTGAAGTTCAGTCAATTTGGAATGCTGTGAACACTCTGAATTGTGGATTTAGATATAAATGTTTTTACTTTATTTTGGATAAAATACCTACACAATGAGTTATGATTTCATTGAATTCTAAAAACAAGAAATAGATTAAAGAAAGCATATCTTTTATTTTTACTTTTTTTTTCCCTTTATGTAAATTCAAGAATAATATTAATTTTTAAAGTAGTTGGATTAAAAAAGCCATTCTAATATTAATACTGAAAAAGTTCTTATTGTAACTTTGGAAGAAAATGATGAGAGAGGTACAATTAATCCCTTGGGATTAATTATCTAGCCTGCTGAAGAAAATTTAGTAGTCCTATCTTTATCTGTCATTTTAAGATTAATGAAAATCTTTGTCTGCAACTGCTGTTTGTTTTGAAGTTAAGGTCAAGCCTTCTTGATACGTACATGTATTTGCATTCATTGAAGACTGGCATTTTATATAACACTAACACAAACTTCATTATTGTTTATATATACATTCAGTGTTAGGTTGTTCTTTACTGCCTAATGTAAATATAAAAGGCTATTATTTACAAGTTTTTGGATATTCAGGAATTATGTTGAAAATTTGAAGAATTCAATTGCTGTTGCTTATTTCTTCATATATTTTTTTATCATTCTGTAAGCTGCATCCTTATAATTCCACCCCATGGCGGGGCCCTTGCTGACTGGTCAGTTTTCTAGTTAAGTTTATGACCTTGGTCTTTGGACCTCAAAACCAATAAGGTCTTCTTAGGCCATAGGGATTTGAAGAGTTTTTCTTAGCTCATCTGAGCTGAAAGCTCAAGTGTCAGCTTTTCGGATCACATTTTGTCTGTCTACCAGTCTGTAAACTAAGTTTCACATTTTCAACTTCTACTAAAGAACAACTGGGCCATTTTCAACCAAACTTGCCACTAAGTATCTTTGGGTAAAGGGGATTCAAGTTTGTTCAGTGAAGGGCCACATCTTCTTCCAAGGGGAGATCATTACAAATTAGTACATGTAGTAATAAATTAATGACATCTTTTAAAAATCTTAAGAACTACTAGACCAGAAAAGCTGAAACTTATGTGGAAGCCTCCTCAGGTAGTGTAGATTCAAGTTTGTTCAAATTATGACCCCCAGGAGTAGGGTGGGCCACAATGGAAGGTCAGTTTTACATGGGAACAATCTTTTAAAAAAATCTTATCCAGATCAGCAAAGCCATGAGTAGTAATATTTATAGGGAAACATCCTTAGGTAATGTAGATTCAAATTTAATCATGATCAAATTTAATACCCCCTGGGGTAGGATGGGGACAAAATGGATGATCAAAGATTTATAGAGGAATACATGTTAGGAAAAATCTTCTAACCACTGGACCAGGGAAATTGAAACTTATGTGGAAACATCAGAAGTAGTGTAGATTCAAGTTTATACAAATCATGACCCCAGGGGTAAGGTAGGACCACATTGGATGATCAAAATTTTACATAAAAATACAATAGAAAAACCATTTTCTCCAAAACCAATGGGCCAGGAAAAATGAAACTTTTGTGGAAACTTGCTCAGTCTGTGATTTCTTTCTTCAAATCATGCCCCTCCCAGGAGTGGGGTGGGGCCACAATGAACCATCAAATTTTCCATAGGAATACATAGGAATTTTTTTAAAATCTTCTCAGCAACAGCAGAGCCATGATTGGTCAAATTTATATGGAAGTCCTCTCAGGTAGTGTTGCTTCAAGATTGTTCAAATCATACCTCCTCTCCTTAGGGATAGGTCGATACCACTCAAAAATACCGAACTAGCCAAAGTGCTCAGGTGAGCAATATGGCCAATGGGCCTTTTGTTCAAGTTGGCATTTTAAAAATTTCATGGTCATTAGAATGACCTTGTTAGCAAATATATCTTATCAATGGGTTGTCTTTTGACTGACTTGTTTCATTGTAAAACCTTTGTTTTTATACTGAAGTGACTATGGAAAGTTCTATCTACCCGTAGCAGCTAATCAATACATAGGGCTCATGACAGGTGTGAATGGTCAACAGGGGATGCATACTTCTCCTTGGCATCTGATCCGCTTTTTATGCCCTTTTTCACATTCAATTTATTTTACCCCACCAAATTTTCACTTTTTTCTTACTAATGATAGTTGGTGTCAAGTTTTATTGAAACTAGGACTCTAAAGAAGACAAAAATATGAAAAGTTTATGAACAAATTTTTGATCAGAAAAGCTCATTTGAGTCTTGGGCTGAAAGCTCTATAGTTAGCATCTCTGAACAGCATCTGTCCATTTGTAAACTTAAACATTTGTTACATTTACACAAGGCCAATTTTAGCCAGATTTGGACAAAGCATCCATGGATGGGGAAGATTCTATATTGTTTCAAACAAGAGATAAATGTAACCCCCCCCCCCCTCCCCAACACATATTATAGGTGCGCAATGAAAGCAAATAATTGGAATTCTTCAAGTCCAAGGGGCACACAACTCTGTCAAAAAATACTAATTGTACTCAATGCAGAAAATGACCTAGGATTTTTTTGTTGATGGTAAATACTTTTTTTTGAAAAGTTAAGAAAATGTATTAAATGTTTACTGAGATTTTTATCAAAAATTTAAAATTTATTTTCAAAAAAAAAAAAAAAAAAAAAAAAAAATTCCCTCCCTCCTGTGTCAGAAACCCTTCAGGCGGCAATTCCAAACAAACAATTTTTTAAGGATGGCCTACCATTGGATTTTTTTTTCCAAGTAAATGGGGCATAACTCTTTCAATGTTTTGTTAATTTTTTCCAGCCATTTCGCTAGTGGTTCTAGAGATGTTACCAATTTTTCATTATTTCTTAATTAGATGTATCTCTCTTTGAAAAAAAGTACCCTGTAGCTTTTTATTTTTCTTTCAGCTGAGAATGCATATGGCAAATTTTGTTCAAATTAATTGACCAAAAAAAACCACAAGAGTCTGAAGTTTTTATCATCAAAAAAAATCTGGAAAAAAAATTCCCACCCTCAAGTCAACTAAGAAACTGTTTTTCATTTGAGGGTGGGAATTTCTTTCTATATATATATATTTTTTTTTTTTTTTGGACGATAAAAACTTCAGACTCCTGTGGAAAAATGCTGGCTGACAGCTACATGTAAGGTGAGCTACTCTGAGTACTCTCTCCTTACTCCATGATTTTTTTCCAATTTGATTTGTCAAGTATTTTAGGAAATGAAAAGTTTGGTACATGTATTATCAACATTTTCCAGATTTATTAATATTACATGTATACTTGTACATACTGAATGAAACGAAATGGTTTCTTTTTCCCACCATAAGAAAAAGATATACTTAGCTCAAAAATTGAGTGCATGAGCAAAAGAGACCAGAAGTCTCTGTCGAGACTGAAGCTCTACTGGTTTGTACTTATAGCAATTGGGAATTGAAACTTTTCAACAGCAATAAATAGAATAATGATCCTTAATTAAGTCTCTTTATGTTCTTAGTGTAGTCTTTGCATGCCACGTTATATTATAATCAAACTAAAACTGTATTTGAAGTAGCATTTTGAGAGTATTTAACAGAAATTTCTATTTTTAATAACCGTGGCAACACTGTTCATTGATAAACTGATAAACAGAATTATTTACCTTAGTGTAGTCTACTTGTGTGCCAAGTTATATTGAAATCAGACCAAAACTGTAGGAGGTGTAGCATTTTGAAAGAATTTCACAGAAATTTCTATTTTTAGTAACCACAGCAACACCGCTCATCGAAATCAAAAACCGATAAACAGAATTATGTATCTTAGTGTAGTCTACTTGTGTGCCAAGTTATATTGAAATCAGACCAAAACTGTAGGAGGAGTAGCATTTTGAAAGAATTTCAAAGAAATTTCTGTTTTATGTAACCACGGCAACACCGTTCATCGAAATAAAAAACCGATACACAGAATTATGTATCTAAGTGTAGTCTACTTGTGTGCCAAGTTATATTGAAATCAGACCAAAACTGTAGGAGGAGTAGCATTTTGAAAGAATTTCACAGAAATTTCTATTTTTAGTAACCACGGCAACACCGCTCATCAAAATCAAAAACCAATAAACAGAATTATGTATCTTAGTGTAGTCTACTTGTGTGCCAAGTTATATTGAAATCAGACCAAAACTGTAAGAGAAGAAGCATTTTGAAAGAATTTCACAGAAATTTCTGTTTTATGTAACCACGGCAACACTGTTCATCGAAATCAAAAACCGATGCACAGAATTATGGATCTTAGGGTAGTCTACTTGTGTGCCAAGTTATATTGAAGTCAGACCAAAACTGTAGGAGGAGTAGCATTTTGAAAGAATTTCACAGAAATTTCTATTTTTAGTAACCACGGCAACACCGTTCATCGAAATCAATAACCGATACACAGAATTATGTATCTAAGTGTAGTCTACTTGTGTGCCAAGTTATATTGAAATCAGACCAAAACTGTAGGAGGAGTAGCATTTTGAAAGAATTTCAAAGAAATTTATATTTTTAGTAACCACGGCAACACCGTTCATCGAAATCAAAAACCGAAACACAGAATTATGTATCTTAATGCAGTCTACTTGTGTGCCAAGTTATATTGAAATCAGACCAAAACTGTAGGAGGAGTAGCATTTGAAAGAATTTCACAGAAATTTCTATTTTTAGTAACCACGGCAACACCGTTCATTGAAATCAAAAACCGATAAACAGAATTATGTATCTTAGTGTACTTGTGTGCCAAGTTATATTGAAATCAGACCAAAACTGTAGGAGGAGTAGCATTTTGAAAGAATTTCACAGAAATTTCTATTTTTAGTAACCAGGGCAACACTGATCATCGAAATCAAAAACCGATATACAGAATTATGTATCTTAGTGCAGTCTACTTGTGTGCCAAGTTATATTGAAGTCAGACCAAAACTGTAGGAGGAGTAGCATTTTGAAAGAATTTCACAGAAATTTCTATTTTTAGTAACCACGGCAACACCGTTCATCAAAAAATCAAAAACCGATACACAGAATTATGAATCTAAGTGTAGTCTACTTGTGTGCCAAGTTATATAGAAATCAGACCAAAACTGTGGGAGGAGTAGCATTTTGAAAGAATTTCAAAGAAATTTCTATTTTTAGTAACCACGGCAACACCGTTCATCGAAATCAAAAACCGATATACAGAATTATGTATCTTAGTGCAGTCTACTTGTGTGCCAAGTTATATTGAAATTAGACTAAAACTGTAGGAGGAGTAGCATTTTGAAAGAATTTCACAGAAATTTCTATTTTTAGTAACCACAGCAACACCGTTCATCGAAATCAAAAACCGATACACAGATTTATGTATCTTAGTGTAGTCTACTTGTGTGCCAAGTTATATTGAAATCAGACCAAAACTGTAGGAGGAGTAGTATTTTGAAAAATTGTTTACAGACAGACAGACAGACAGACGGACGGACGACGGACGCATTACTATCGCATAAGCTCTTCTGGTCTCTGACCAGTAGAGCTAACAAAGCAATTTCATTCACTTGCTGAGCACTACTAAAGCCATAGAATATTACAATCATTGATCATTCATATTCTACATTGTACATGAACAAAGTTTGTTTCTTCTGCTCTTGATATAACATGTATATGACAATTATTTAACACACAGTATACAAACTATTTTTTTTAAAATAATAAAACAATTTTCTAAACCAATACTAGTATCACAGACTTCAAATCACATATCTTGGTAAAACATGAAAAAAAAATATACATAGTTTTTGGTATAAAGTGATCTCATTCATTTGAGTCAAATATAAACAAATTATAAATAAATACAAAAAGAATTTTAACAATTTAAATAATCATAGTACTGCTAATCAGCCAGTTTCTGACGATGCTAATTAGCATGTTTCAAAGAAATTTTGAACTAATATCAGACCTCTATTTCTTTTCCTTTTTCATGTAAGGATGAAGAGAAGCAAGATGGTGTTGTTTTCTGGACAAACCCAACCTGATTGGTTTTTTGCAAGATAATATTGGCAATATTCTACAGGGTAAATCATGGCCTGAAAAATTTAAAAAATTATCTAAATAAATATACAAGAAATTATCATTAAGAGACTATTTGAATGACATCTAAATATAATAGGCTGTACAGATTTCAATTTCTTTTTTTTTAGCTGATCAATTATAAATTACATTAAAAATATTTTCAATATGTTTTCTGGCCAAAGCTAGACAGGTTTCTAAACAAGAGGCCCATGGGCCACATTGCTCACCTGAGAACATTGGCTAGGAAATAAAAGCAGAAATCACTTCAGTATTGAGAAGTTTACATTGGGGTGGGGGTGTCTGAAATATTAAACTACCAACTACATGATGATGCTTCCATACAACAAATGCCTTTGCTGTGTTTGAGCAGATGATTTTTCCCCCTATTTATTCATTTGACCCTCCCCCCAATGTGACCCAGTCCTACCCCTGGGAGCCCTCATTTGAACCAGAATGACTTTGTACTACCTGAGGATGCCTCCATATCAATATGATTAATCATGGCTTTTCTGTTCTTGGGACAAAAAATTTCCTGATATTTCTAGGTAAAACTTTGATTCCCATTCGTGGCCCACCCTACCCAACCCCTGCCTCCCATTCATCACTTGAACAAACTTGAATCAACACTATGTGAGGATGCTTACATAAAGGTATGACCAATTATGCCTTTGTGGTTCTAAAAAAGAAGAGTTTTAAAAAATTTTGATTTTCTAATTTTCCAATGTGGCCCCGCCTTACCCCTGGGGGTCATGATTTGAACAAAATGGAATCTACACTACCTCAGGATGCTTCCATATAAGTTTCATCTTTACTGGCCCAGTGGTTCTTGACAAGAAGATTTTTAAAGATTTTTCCTATATATTCCTGTGTAAACCTGTGATCGTCAATTGTGGCCCCGCCATACCCCCCGGGTGGGTCATGATTTGAACAAACTTGAATCTACACTACTTGAGGATGCTTCCATTTAAGTTTCATCTTTCCTGGCCCAGTGGTTCTGGAGAAGAATATTTTAAATATTTTTCCTATATATTCTTATATAAAACTTTGATCAGATTTGAACAAAATTGAATCTAGACTACCTGAGGATGCTTCCACATGAGTTTCATCTTTCCTGGCCCAGTGGTTCTGGAGAAGAAGATTTTTAAAGATTTTTTCTATATATTCCTATGTAAACCTGTGATCGTGCTAAGTGAAGATCAAAATTTGTAGCTCTTCACTGGCAAGTGGCGGCATCTCCATATGAGTGAAAAAATTCTTGAGAGGGATGTTAAACAACATAAAATCAATCAAGATCACCTATATACAGGGATTACTCGGTATTTGAAAATAACCCCCAATTTTTTTTTCATTTCTCGATTATCTCCTCATAAAAGAGGATATATGACTCTTCAATTGAAGATCTTTGAAACATCTTCATCACCTTAGAATGCTGTAGAAGAAGATGAAAGGTGTAAAGTTTATAGAAGACAGTCCACAGATGGATGGACAGATGCAGGTCAACCTTGGATCTAAAAAGCTCACATTGCATAAGACTCATGTCAGCATAATGAGCTAAAACTTATACAATCATCTCCCATTTTCTTACTAAGGCTGTTATTTTCATGTTCTTACTTTCTTTCTCTGTATCAGGAACAACGGCATCCATATCATCATCATAAGATGGAGTGTATTTCCACTTGAAGCACTTAGTATTTGGTTCAAACACACCATGAACAGAATCTAGAGTCATAAGTATAAATGGCTTTCTATTAAAACATGAAGGTAAAACAACTTTTATCAGGGAAGAAATTGGGCATTCAATATACTGTAGATTCCTAATTATACACGAGGAATTAATTTCCGCGTAATTTCGTGAGAAGCTTCACTTGTGAAAAAGACCATACATGTACTCCCTTTTATTTTTATGGGGCTGAAGTCTGATTAACCATCCATTCGCGAATTATAATTAAATTCTCGCGATTTGACGTTAAACACCCAGTTCATGATAAAAAGTACTGAAAAATAAGGAATCTACAGTAAAATGTGCTAAAAAAGGATATACTGAAGTTCAACTGTATTACATATACATGTACTATTTCACAGGTATCCCCATGCATGTAATAAAAATACTATATATTTAACATACTTTTTATAAGATTTGATCTTCATCTATTACCTTTTCGTTCATTCTGCAAAGAAGTTTCTTTTGCACCAACATTTCTGTATTTATCACATCTGTGATTCTCATCTGAAAGTATTCAGTAAAATAGGATACATTTATCAGTTTACAGTGAAATGGATTTTATCATTTACCAGAGCTTACACCATTAGGATATTGTATCCATAATGAATTATTATAGATTACTGATTATTTATCACTGAAATAGTTAAAATCAAAGTATTTTGTAATGTTTTTTAAACCTATATTTGAATTTATACTATTACATGTAATTTTACACACCATCATAAAATGATTCTCCATCATATGTTTCTGTAGGTTCTTTATTCATTGTGGACGGAACCATCTGTTCTGTTGATTTTACAGTTTTCTGCATTTCTTCAAATACATATCCCTCTACTTCTCTATATGTGCATTTGTCCTCATCCTTTGCTTCTAAATCAGGAATATTATTGCTAACCAATGTCTTACTCAGATTAGCATTACCATGATTTTCATCCAGTTCTGAAACTTTCCTCTCTACTTCACTGGCCTCCTCTTTTGACTGCTTTTCTTGGTAAAAATTTAGGGGTACAAGACTCTCTAATTGTCCAACACTTAAATTGTCTTGTATAATTTCAATGTTTTTCTTGGCTGTATCATCTAAATTTTGTTTTTCTTTCTTCATGTCTATGTCGACAGTAGCATCTAGCGTATTCTCATTTGGATCCTCTTCACTGTCATCGTCACTATTTATTCTGGCTAACAGGTGAGTTTCACATTGTTTCTCATCAGTATGATGGTTTTGAAAGATACTCAATTCTTCATCTTCTAGTTTTATTCGTTTGCATGGAATCAATTGTTCCATATCCAAAGGAAAACCATTTTGAACATCACTCTTAATAAGCAATGTATCTTGCTTCATATTATCAGACATTTTGGTTTCTGATAATTTAATTAAGCATTTGATGTCCTTTGCCTCAGTTTTCAATGACATGCACTGTGAATCAGCAAGATCTAATTCAAAGACTTTATCTTGCTCCCTCATCTTAGTTTGTTTCATTTCTGTACAGTTCAATGTGTAATTTTTTGACTTGGTTTCTGTTACTGCTGGTTGTAAAAGACTTTCATGTGCATTCTGATCAGCCTTAGAGCAAAAATTTTCTGTATCTGTTTCATTTTCTAGTGTCATTGATGGGGATAAACCTAAATAATTGATAAACTTCATTTTCCCATCACAATCATTTCTTTCATTGTCTTTGGATTCCAGCTCAAAGTCACAGTCTTCATATCCCTGTACCATTTTTGAACTTGTGGTTTCACATTTGCTTGGATTTTCTATAACTGGTATTTCGCTGCTTACATTTTCATTTTGTTTACAGTTTAAAAACCTTTCCTCATGACAGTGATCTTTCAACAAGCGAATTTTATCCTTCATTTTGAGAGGGCTTGTATCAATTTGTTTTCCTTTTTCATAGCAGTGGTTCATCCCATGGCCCTCAATGAACTTTAAAGCCAGACTTTTAAGACTTTCAATGCCTTGACTGTCAGCTGTTGGTCCAAGCAACACTTGTTCACAGAGACACCTTAGTGATGGTAGATTATGGGGGACAAGGTTTACATCATTTACATTGAAACAAACATCTCTGGTTCCAGCATCAACCTCATTCAACCCCTGTTCAAATTTTAATTTCTCTCCACTATCATGATTTACAAGCATGTTCTCAACTGCATGATTTTCCATAATGTTTCCTTCCTGATTCAAAGGCTTGTTCTTGAACTCCCAATTTTCTGACATATTCTTCTCCCTTATTTTGTCATCTGTTAAATTTTCCTCAAGGACATCAGGCAAACAAACATAGTTCCAATTATTGTCATTCAAATATGCTCCATAATTGGGGTTTCCACTTCCTTGCAAAAATTTAGAGACATTCGTTGAGTTTTCTCTGAAGATGTAATCTGAGGTATTATTTTTATCTGCAATTTCACAGCATTTAAGTAACAAAAGATCCATCACTTCATATACATCTTCAGCATTTTCTTCATCTATTGATAAGTTCATGACTCCAGTCAAACCACTCTGTTGATCCTGAATTGATTCCCTTTGGTTTGAAGGCTCAGTTGAGATAGTTTTTGCACTTTCATCTACATCATCTAGGGAGTCTAGTAACTCATTCATTATGTGACATACTTCACTGGAAACATTTTCATGAGAATTAGAGTCATTTTGTATAATTTTGTCAGTATGCACTTCATTGCAGCATTTCTCCAAAACCTCCTCCAACATGGTGGAAATGATTTGATGTGAATATCTTACTGATGACATATTCACCTATAGATTAAAAAAAAAAAGATACTTTCAGAAGACAGTAATATATACAAACATAGGTTTCATTTTCTTAATTATGCTATAGCAGGGGCCAGGGGACACATGCATTTATTCCTTGAAACACCCCAAGAAAATATTACACATTTTTTTTATATTGATTAAAGATCGAATTAACACAACAGAATCTAGCACATTTGTTTAGTATAATTTGCCTTTTTAACTAGCAAAAGACATTCATGGCAAATTAAAAATAAATTCTTATTACAAATGTGATGGCATCTATTTTTCTATCACCATCTTCCCTAGCTTGCTAGTCTCCCAGCTGAGCTGATTTGAAAAGCAAGAGCATGTTATTTGTACAAACAATTTCTGAAATGGGGAAAGCTGATGAAAAATAAGTTAGGTCGATTTATACACTGACCTTGCTAAAAAATAAAGTTTTGTGAAATGCTTTTTGTAACAAGAGGCCCATGGGCCACATCGCTCACCTGAGCACTCTGGCTGGGAAAAAGTAGAAATTGGATTATTATTGAATAGTTTATATCCAAAAGTAGTCCCATGACCAATCATGGCTTTGCTTTTCTTGATAAGATGATTTTTAAAGAATTTTCCTATATATGTCTATGTAAAACTTTGGTCGGCCATTGTGGCCCCGCCCTACCCCCGGGGGTCATGATTTGAACAAACTTGAATCTACACTACCTGAGGATGTTTCCATATAAATATGATCAATTATGGCTTTGTTGTTCTTGAGAAGATTTTTAAAGAATTTTCCTATATATTTCTATGTAAAACTTTGGTCGGCCATTGTGGCCACGCCCTATCCCCGGGGATCATGATTTGAACAAATTTGTATCTACACTACCTGACGATGCTTCCATATAAATATGATCAATTATGGCTTTGTTGTTCTTGAGAAGAGGATTTTTAAAGAATTTTCCTATATATTTCTACGTAAAACTTTGGTCGGCCATTGTGGCCCCGCCCTACCCCCGGGGGTCATGATTTGAACAAACTTGAATCTACACTACCTGAGGATGTTTCCATATAAATACGATCAATTATGGATTTGTTATTCTTGAGAAGAAGATATTTGAAGAATTTTCCTATATATTTCTATGTAAAACTTTGGTCATTCATTGTGGCCCCGCCCTACCCCCGGGGGTCATGATTTGAACAAACTTGATTCAACACTACCCGAGGATGCTTTCATAAAAATATGATCAATTATGGCTTTGTTATTCTTGTGGAAAGGACTTATATAGGCAGTGCCTGCTTTCCAATTCAATTATGTTTATTCATAATAAAATATTGTTTAAATTAAAAAATTCAATTATTCTTGAGAAGAAGATTTTTAAAGAATTTTCCTATATATTTCTATGTAAAACTTTGGTCGGCCATTGTGGCCCTACCCCCGGGGGTCATGATTTGAACAAACTTGAATCTACACTACCTGAGGATGCTTCCATATAAATATGATCAATTATGGCTTTGTTATTCTTGAGAAGAAGATTTTTAAAGAATTTTCCTATATACTATGTAAAACTTGAATCTGAACAAACTTGAATCTACACTACCTGTCAGAGGATGCTTCCATATAAATATGATCAATTATGGCTTTGTTATTCTTGAGAAGAAGATTTTTAAAGAATTTTCCTATATATTTCTATGTAAAACTTTGGTCGGCCATTGTGGCCCCGCCCTACCCCCGGGGGTCATGATTTGAACAAAATTGAATCTATACTACATGAAGATGCTTCCATATAAATATGATCAATTATGGCTTTGTTATTCTTGAGAAGAAGATTTTTAAAGAATTTTCCTATATATTTCTATGTAAAACTTTGGTCGGCCATTGTGGCCCCGCCCTACCCCCAGGGGTCATGATTTGAACAAACTTGAATCTACACTACCTGAGGATGTTTCCCCACAAGTTTCATCTTTCCTGGCACAGTGGTTCTTGAGAAGAAGATTTTTAAAAGATACCACCAAATTTCCATTAATTCCCAATTATCTCCCCTTGAATCAGGGTGTGGCCCTTCATTTGAACAAACTTGAATCCCCTTTACCCAAGGATGCTTTGTGGCAAGTTTGGTTGAAATTGGCCCAGCGGTTCTTGAGAAGAAGTCGAAAATGTAAAAAGTTTACAACGACGACGACGACGACGACGACAACAACGACAGACAACGGACAAATTGTGATCAGAAAAGCTCACTTGAGAAATTTTTTGAGTACGAACTCGAGCTTTTTTTTCAATTACACAAGCGGTCTATTTAGAACTCTTCAGTAATGGCGGCCCCCATGTAATATTTACGATGGTGATTTGTGGCAGTATTCCAATGGATATACACTAATAGAGGTGAGTTCATTTGTTTATTTTCCATTAAAACGTTTGAAATTATATTTTTTTCCAGAAATTCTTTTGAAATTACATATGATTTCTGCAAAATGTAAAGGGTTGTTTACTTTGTATCCGACGACAAAGTACAATATTGTCTGCATGTATACAGAGTGTGACTAAAATGGGTAGCGAAACCCGGGCCAGGCCGGGAATTCGGAAAGTGAAAACCGGGTTTTGACAATTACGGAATGAATACTCGTTCTGTCTTCATGAAATTTACAGACATAGTACTGTGTTTATGAAATGAACATGACTTTTCATGTGTTAATATTCAATTTCTCTGTTGATTTTTTGTACACAAAATTAGGGCTGGGACGATACAACTTTTTTATATCACGATATTTGAGCCATGATACAATATGTATCACGTTTGATAAATTGGTTATAAAATCTTTTTTTGCATGGAAATAAATAAAATATACCTTTGCAAGTAAGAATAACTTATTCCAAATAGTTGTTTATACATGTATATCTTAATCAAGTGGTGTTTAGACATGTAATTATCATTTATTTTATAATTCACATTATTATCTATACATGTATTAATTTTTTATATATATCCCAAAGTATAAAATAAACAAAGAAAAACAGAAATCAGAATATTTTTTGTGATGTCTTGATATTTCTTCATATGTATCGATATGCATATCGTTCCTCACACAGAGTTGATATTATCAATATCTCGATATATCGTCCCAGCCCTACACAAAATAAATAATGTAATTCATTATTCTGACTTGATGTTTTCTTTAAAAAAAAAACATGGCTTATGATTGAGGCCAATTAATAAAAATACGAGGGGCATTTCAAAAGTCCTGAGAACTGTTTAATAAAAAATTAACCGTTTCACGGGAAATATTGAGTTTGATATCATTAGAAAGATCAGAAATATATACACATATTTTGACGTCACTTGATAATTTTCATGACGTAATAGCTCCGAAAATGACGTCAGAATATAGAATGTTTAGCATACTGAAAAGTTGCGTTTTTATCCACATGAGACAATTTTAAAAGTGCAGCAAAAGGCTTATTTGAAAAAATATTTCAAAGAAAATTATAATTTGCAAAGAGGAAGAGAAAGGGCTATGGCACTGTTTATCAACAATTCCATATTTCATTGTATGGTTTGTTTTTTTAGCAAGGTTTATGTCCGGTAATAGCATCATCGACATTCATTTAAGATTTTACGTTAGATGATACGACTGGACTTTCGGTCTTTTTTAAAGCTCTCCATTGTATGAAATAAAAAATGTTATGTATAAAACTGAAGTATATTAATGCAGTTTTCAACATATATATTTTGGGTAACAGTACTCTTACTTTTTACAAATAAAATGTACAAAAGTCTTGCCCCTGACTTGTTTCTGTGCATATTTTTTCTTAATAATTCAACTTCTGCACCCCAAAACTCACTACTGCTTTTGACTTTTGAATCCAAAAAAGGTTTATAAGTTTCACAGACATGTAAAGACTTATTTAATTTCCATGAATTAAAATTTGCGAATGTTTGGAGATACGGCGAGGTTACAACTGCGCCTGCGCCATTTTTGGATTTTACGAGAAAATATGGGCACACTAAACTTAACTTCTCTTGAGCCTTCATCAATTACACAAATCTGGTTAAACTACCTGACGATTTGATGCCATCAAATTTTGTAACATGATCGCCTATTTTCCCTTGATTGTCAACTTTGCCTTTTTCTGACAGTTAGGTCTGTCTTACGGAATATTTTTAGCGAGATTCGATAAAAACATGCTATGTTTGACACTCGCTTAAACCATTTCAGAACAAGAAGATTTCCGAAATCGAACACCAAATGATAGATTGAAGTCTATGTAAAAATTCCACCAACTGGCATTTGTGTCCGATAGCTTGCGCCCGAGTAATGAGCAAAAGTTGTTTTTAAAATTTTTATTTGATTAAATTGCGTCTTTTGTTATGTCATTTTTATGGCCAGTATCGTAAGCATGTGGAAGTCTGACGTCATTTTCTGAGTTATTACGTCATAAAAATTATCAAGTGACGTCACAATATGTGTATATTTTTCTGATCTTTCCGATGATATCAAACTCAATAATTTCCGTGAAACGGTTAATTTTTTATTCAACAGTTCTCAAAACTTTTGAAATGCCCCTCGTAATTTTAAAAACAAAATAGAAACAGAAAAGAGGAAAAACAAATCCATAAGTTTATGATTTTTAGTCTTTGTTTTTGTAGAAATTTAAAACAAGAACCAATTAAATATTTACTGACTCTGCAAGTAGGTAATAACTATCTTCTAATTTGTTATTTGTGACCGTTGATGCTGATTTAAGGATTGTAAACTGAGTTTTACCGACGACACATAAGCAACCGATAAATCAGCATTAGGCCATTCCAAGTTTTTTCTATGTTAAGACTAGTGTCCATGTGCGCCTTAGTTTTGACACCCCATATGAGAAAAAACACACAACAGGAGTCCTCTGAAATTGATAAATCTAGTCGAAGTTTTTGAATTTTGTATATTCTCCAAATAATTTTGTACAGTAAGTTATATTGGTGTATTGTAAGCATTTAATCTGTTGTTTTTGCTTAAGATTAGATATTTCTTCTATTAAAGCAGTTTAGTTAGATCAAATCATTTGAAGGACGTCATTTTTATGACTTTTAAGCTTGTGTTTTATGTTTTGGGTTGTGTGTTTTTTGCGAATAGGTAGGTAGGTTTTTGAAAGATGAGTGGACGCTAAACAGAGAAAAAAATTGGAATGGCCTTACATGTCTTATCACAAATACTAACTTAGAAGATAGTTGCTAGTATTCCCATTCCAATGCATTTTGTTAATGTTTGTTGTTTATTTCTTTTTTTTTTTAGTTTTGTTATAAGAAATACGTTTATTTTTTAAAGCTAAGACATGCCATATATAGCTATAAAATGTTTTTACTTTCAACAGCCAAAGAAAAAAGATTTTTAAAGAAAGAATGCAGATAGACAGGTGGTGGACAAGCTGAAGTGGAACTGTCAGAGGCAGAGGGGGTGTGTCTAGAGACAAGATGGAAGACCAAGCATTTCATGCCTAGAAGCAGGCTTTGAAAGTGGAGGTATAAGGGAGAAAAGAACCATGCTGACTCTGTAACTATCTTACTTAACAATAGAGTGTATGAATTTGATCACTACTAGACTATTGTTTTCATGTCAGTCCTAGTTTTGCGTTGCAAACTGTAAATCCGTTGAGTCAGAAAGGGATGTATGAATGGTGACTGGAAAATAAATGACACTCAAATGCTTCACTTTTTAGCTAAACTGAGTCGAAGGCTCAGGTGAGCTTTTCTTATCAAAGTTTGTCCGTTGTCTGTTGTTGTTGTTGAAAAGTGATAACTAACTACTTGCACTTATATTTGAGACTTATTTACAACATATGCATGCAAAGTTTTAAACCAGTGAAATTATATATTTTCAAAGCTAAAGGTATAAAATAGAATTTGTTGAACTTGTCTACCACTTTAACACTCTTTAACAAACTTTCTTATCAAAGTTTGTCCGTTGTCTGTTGTTGTTGTTGAAAAGTGATAACTAACTACTTGCACTTATATTTGAGACTTATTTACAACATATGCATGCAAAGTTTTAAACCAGTGAAATTATATATTTTCAAAGCTAAAGGTATAAAATAGAATTTGTTGAACTTGTCTACCACTTTAAATATATGTTATATTTTTAAGGTAATAGTAAAGTCAGCAGAGAAGAGGAAGATTGATGAGAGGATAAGAACATCTTGGTAGACACAAAAAGAATTAGGCTTGAAGAAAAGAAAATTAGACTTAAAAATATAGTTATTCTTCCTGGGTATCTTATCCCAAAGTACTCATGTAAAGATACAATATGATACAAAAACCAAAAGGTTTTGACAATTTAATAAGAGGGAAAATATTTTTTTTTGCTGAATTTGTATCTCAGAGAATCCTAAGAGCTTTCAAAGACTGTTTGATTGGCAATTGTTTGGAAAATTATATTTTAATATTTTTATACATGTATTTTTTAGGACTGAAGTTAATCTTAATTAAGTTCAGTTACTGCAAAAATTTTCCTAAGCTTTTGATTGCTATAAAATGCTGTTTATATTCATTAATCTGTTGTAATTTTGAGAAGCAGAAAAGGAGATAGCTCAGGGTTTAAACTTAACTTATATTATTTTCCGTAGAGCTACATTTCTGCAGCTAAAAAGGAGATACACATTTTTTTTTTTCAAATGCCACCCTTACACCAAAATTTTTTTCCTGTAAATTTACTTGACCTTAACTTAAGGTACATGTATTTCAAAATATACTCAACAAAGAAGAAAGTTATTTTTAGAGTGTGTTGTGATAAAATTTCAATCATTCCTATGTTGCAAATTGAAAAATTAAGTTGATGTCATTTTCATCGCCCCCAAATTCAAGGGGCATAACAATATGTACTGTGTGACGTCTCAATGCTAGTGAGTTTTTTTTTCTCAAATCAATTTTTTTTGAAACTTTAAATTTTGCTCTAGTATACATGGTATACAAAATGTCATTGGAATGTAATTCACCCAATTTATTTGTTTATTTGTTTGTTAATTATTTTACTTATCTTGGTCCCACTCTGACGTATACAGGTAATAATTTTCATAAAGCTCGATTAAAATTGGATATTCAGGGGAGGAATATATGTTTAAACTATGTTAAATTATGCTGAAAGTGGGGAAAAATAACTCATCATTGATGATCTATCATGAACTCTGTTGCTTACCTCTTTTTATTCAGTATTATAAAGTTTTAATTGAAATTATTGGAGTCAGAAAATTGTATATCATGGTATATTGAAAAGTATTTACCAAGATATGTTTGACAAATTGAGACAAGTTCTTGTACAAAATATAATTGGTTACTGAATGCAAAATACTTTTTAAAAGTGTTTAAAATATTGTACCCAACTTGGCAAGCAATGTTATTGTAGATCACTTAATTTTCGCGACACCTTATTTTCGCGAGATAGTAATTGACTCTTGATTAGTGAGACAAAATTTTCACGAATTCTGGTTATTGCTCTATATAATCTTAAGGAATTCTTTTATACATTTTGAAGCACACTGTCTGCGTAATTACGCGAAAATAAAGTTTTCGCGAATAAAAAGTGATTTACGGTATCTTAAAACAAATGTATGGATATTTCATTTATATATATTCCTTTTGAGCTTTACATTCTGTATTTTGTAATTATGTTATCTGACTATGTTATCTGATAAGTCATAAATAAAGAAACTGTTGATAAGTTGTTTGGGGAATTATAATTATTCAAATCAATATGTATACAGTATTTATCAATACTGATGTCATAGAAATTATGAATTGTAAGAATTTTGACCCATACCAGGGTAGTAACAGGCGTTTTACTAATTCACTATTCCTTGTCTGAAAAAGAGAAAACAATATGTGTTTGTGAAACACTGATGCCCTCATATATGGCAACATAGCAAAGATTAAACTTTTCTTAAATGCAAATTTAATTAATTGGTACGAAAAGTAGGGTATTCTCGCTGGAAAACAATTGTGAGATTTGAATAGGCCAATGTTTAAGTTATTTCATGAAGTACAAAAATCTCCAAGGTCAACATTATAAGGTCAAGGTAATTGGTATCCAATGAAAGGTCTTGTCACATAGAATACTTGTTTACAGTATGGAACCCTTAGCCCTAACAATTCAGAAGTTATGGATAAGTTTAAAAAAATTTAAGAGTAGGTCAAACTCCAAGGTCAAAGTCAAAGGGTCAATGTTCTTGTTATCAAATGAAAGGTCTTGTCACAAGAATTAAATATGTAAAGTATAAAAGCACTAATCCTAACCCTTCAAAAGTAATGGTCAAGGTTTTTCTTTTTTAAAGTAGGTCAAACTCAAAGGTCAAGGGGTCAAAGTTCTTGGTATCCATTAATTTAAAAGGGTCTTCTCACATGGATAACATATATGAAGTATAAAAGCCATATCTCTTACTGTTCAAAAGTCATGGCCAAGGTTAAAGTTTTTTCACAAGTAGAAAATCTACAAGGTCAAAGGCTCAAGGTTGTTGGTATCTAATGAAAGGTTTACCAACAAAGAATACACATGCAAAGTATAAATATTCTGATATATTCTGTTCAAAAGATATGACCAAAGTAAATGTTTAAAATTTTCATGTAAAATTGGGTCGAAATACAAGGTCAAAAGGTCTAATTTGGTGGTACCCAAAGAAAGGTCTTGTCACAAGGAATACACACGTGAAATATGAAAGTCATGGCTCCACTAAATCAGAAATTATGGGCAAGGTTACAGTTTTTGCGTACAAACAGACAGAGAGACAGACAGACACGACAAAAACTATATACCCCCGAAACTTCGTTGACGGGGCATAAAAATTAAACAAGCGTTTCAAATGTTACAGCCATTTTATCTATTGTAAAATAAAACTATTCATTTCTGTACTCTCTTTAACAGCACACTGTGCAAAGTGTAACATATGCTGTATATGAGGTACAGAAACATGTCTAAATCATTAAATTAATCAATCGTTAATTAAATAGTCAAAGAATCATGATTTAATGTCACATAGGAGAAAAAGGTCCTCACAAAGTGAGCCTTGGAGTACACAATTGAAATCTCGAGTAAGCTCTTAAGCTTACTCGAGATTTAAGCAAGACTTACTCCATTTGGAGTACGTTTTCTGTACTCAAAAGTTTTATAACCTATATTTCGAGTACGTGCTCCATCTCCAAATTTCGAGACAAACTTTCAAGCTAGATTTGGAGCCAGAGCTGGAGCCAAGTTTTATAACCCTGAAATATTTCGAGCCATACTCGAAACCTCTAAATTGGAGCCAGAGTTGGAGCTGGAGCCCGAGCCAAGGTTTATAACCTCCTAGCCAGGTGAGCTAAAAATTGTTCGGTCAATATTTGCACCCATAAAGTTCATATTACTTCAAATCTGTGTTAAAGCCCCAATATTCACCAAAAAAAAAAAAATCAAGTTTTGTGTTAAAAAATATATAATTAATAGCTTACATTGGTCTTTCAATGATCAAACCACAGGGGCATCTTATCCACTCTGTTCTCTATTTCACATATAAAAAAGAGTTTAAAGAGGGCTTACCTCCTTGTAATATATAGCCTTGACCAGCTAAGTATGATGCAAATCATAAAATATAAATGTTATGTATCCTATAAAAACACATGAAATGTCGAGCCACTTTTTAACCTGGGATATGAGCATGTTGAGATTCACACATAAAATATTACACTTACAAGATATGTTCCTCGCCATCTAATCTTAGGCAACGTCCTAGTCGTCTGCTGACGTTCTCGTGAGAACACGTGCTTGTGTTTACATCTCGTGAAAATCTCGTTTGTGGAAAAACTTCTAAATAATTTTATAAAAGTATTTTGAAGTGTATTTTGTCTTTTTCCTTCTCTGTTGACATGTTTATAACATTTTAAAAAGAGCATATTTTTGTGTTTCGTTTTTGCCCATCAGCTGAAGGGAGGTAACTCTGAATTTATTTTTGGCAAATGCCTTATTTGGAGAGTGGGTGACCCGGAAATATTCCTGTACATCGAAAGAAGAAGACTAGACGAAGAAAACACGGTATATTGTTAAGTTTAAGTATACTTTTTATCTTTTTGCTGTTTACCTCTGAATGAGAAGTATTTAATAATTAGTAGTTTATGTGTCTAGACATTTTTCTTTTTTTCTATTATTCAAGTGAATTTTTGCATAGTTATTTACTTCCTTTTTCACAACAACTGTACTTGTCAGGTTTGTAATATCGTTTTATCTATTTATAGAACAACTAAAAATAAATATGAACACTATGACAGATCGTCTTGATACAAGTATACTGGTATAGTGATATGTTACTTCATGGAACTCTTTCTGTCACCTCGGTCACTGCAGATCACATTTATAGACATTCAGTTCTTGATTGTTTCTCAGTGTAACAAAATGGTAGAGAAATGCTAAAGTTTCCTTGTAAGGCTTGTTCAAGTACTTAGGAATAAAAAGGAATTAAATAATTATATGATGTATTAGGACAATGGACTAAAGTTTAGTAACATTTTGGATAATATCGTCTATAAAAACTAAAAGATTGATTTTTTTGAAAAGTTTCATACGCGTACGTCAACGATGACCATTTTATGCATAATTTTTTTTTTGCTGACAATATATTTTCTGGTGCAAACTGATTATGACAATATTTCTGAGCATTTTCCATTAGTGGTCACATGCAAAAGTCTGAAATGTAGAAAATAAAGTATAAAGTATAAATAAATTATAGCATATTGCACATGTAATTAAGAGAAATATATGCATGAATAGATTTTAGGCGATGCATGAATTATAGATAAGAGTGGAAATCAATACGTATCGGTTTGAGGAGAAAGCATCAATTTCTGGTGATTAAGCACTGAGTGATCTGTAAACTGATGTGTGAATATTGTGATGCTTTCTTACATTTGTCATCATGGTAATTTTCTCACAGGTTATTAATTCTCCCCTCGTATAAAGCCCAGGTATTGCAGTGTTCTTCCTTTGTTTCTGTTTTATTATCATATAATAATGATAGTAAAAATTCTTTTGCACGCTTAATAATTTACATTAGAACTTAAACCATATAACCTTATATAAGGTAGAAGGCAATGATGACAATGCCTTGAGATCATTTTCAGATATCAGAAAGAATTTTGAAGCTTACATAAAATATCTGTGTAGTACATGTACTGGTAAATGCTCAAAGGTATTCTGGTATCTCTGAAGTATTGTGTAATTCTACTGTAGCACTAAATACTTGAATGTATGATAACTTCAGCAGATGGCTCTGCAGTCCCAGAACTCCCAGTAATGGTATTCAAGTTTTTAACAGAATGTTAATTATATGTAATGCATTTTTCTCATCCAGTGCCTCCACAATGGAATTTTAAAGGTTTTGTGATGTTTGACATGTTCTGAATCATGAGTATGTTGCAAGGGTTGAAGTTGGAGACTCTTTCTTTATATTTGTGTGACATTGTCCTTTTGTTAACATTGTCTTATGCCTCATGGTAAGCAGAGAGGATTTGTAGCCCTGGTCCACTAAAATGGAGTTTACAAAGTAAGAAATGATCACTACATAAAGTGATAAAGTGCTATATTGTGTTGTCTAGTGTAATGATGTTGTATGGACACTTGATGCTTGAAGTAGAATATACATAAGTCATACGCTCTTTAGTTTGTGTTTTTAAATTCATCCAATTAAATGCTACCTTTTACTGGATGTAAACTGTACAAAACTTCATTTAGTAGCAAGTTGAAAGTGTTACCATGAACTTTACACACTTTTCCCCTTCATTATATATTTATTTTTTGACACTACAAAGGTTAAAATCTGATACTAAACACATGTGGTGATTTGAACATTTATTCCAACTCATGCATCCATTATCACTCAATAATGAGATAAAAAAAATCTAACAGCTTGTGAGATAGCATCTCTTGTTCTTAATTGAGAAAACAAAATAACAATATGGAGAATGAAGTTTTATGATTCAGTTAAGATAAGCTCAGATCCAGAAAGAGATGAAGTAGATTAATATAATGATCTGAGAAATGTCTACATGCCTTTGTTAATATGCTAGTAAATAATGTGAATACCAGTTGTTTTTTTTTTTTGTATTCGACAAAAGCCTTGAAGTCGTAAAAACCTTTGGGAAATATTTAAGAAAAAACAATACTAGCATATTTTTAGGTAAAATAAGTGTTTTGTGCCTGGAAAACAGATGGGAGGCTTTCACTTTGACATGATATTTAATGGATAACCATGTGCATGTATTGTCACACGCACAGCTGTGTCGAAGATGCACCTACATAAAGTATCCCACAAATGTAGCATACAGTTCTGTGGAATGAATGGGAATGCAGTCAGATAGATTACAGATAGTCTGGGGTAATATCTGTCATCCTGTTGTTATGTCAGAGATCAATTAGAAGTAATTCTCAATCAATTCCCAAAACTGTCACAGTACATTAATAATATTAAGTTAAAAGTTTTGTATCAGTATCAACAGTTTACTGATGTTTCCATTGATCAGTGTAGATAATACATGTATATCTATATATGATACATGACTTTTGTCAATCACTAGGATAAACCTAGCTGACAAAGGAAACATATTTATGTACAACTAAAGTGCTTCAGAAAAGTCATTGATCCTTTTTTAAGAGCTTGACAAGGTTACAATTAAACCACATAGTCTAAAGTTATCAGTTATGATTGTTTCTGATGAGAGCAGAGCACACTGGGCTTGTCACCCATTTTGTTACCAAAGATCATATGTATTGAAGATTTGACTTTTGATTATAAAAAGGAACTTTTAAAGCCCTTTTTAGGAAGGATTAATATTTCTGAAGTACTTGTAAGTACTTTGTCCATTTATTAAAATAAGAAAGTATAAATTTCTTACATTACCCGGTTGTTCAAATATGTCGTATTTTTATAGTGTATGTGACAAACTTGCTTGAAAAGATAGTAGTTTGCCATGAGTTTTAATGTTGATGTAACTTTTGTATTACCCGGTACATGTATTTAAATGTTATCTTATTTTATATGCAAAACTAAATTCAGTTTTCGTTTTTTTTTTTATATATAATTACAAATATATTGTCAATACTGTATTTACTAGCTAATATATTTCAGTCTAAGAACATAACAGTTTACTGGATTTTGAACAACTGATCATCTTTCAATATTTAATTAATATACAGCTTTCTAACTGGAAAAACAGCTATCAAAAATGTTTGCATTTATACAGAGAAATGCAATTATACTTCTGGGTGCAAAAAAAGTAGATTTCATCAGAAATTTCACTACCTTATTTCTTTGCACTCTAATTAGAAAAAAACAACTTTGATTATTCTTTTCATTGTCCCTTTTAATCTTCAATAGTACAAAACAACCTGAGTTGTTTTTTTTTTTTTAAGTGACTAGAAAGACAAGGAAGTAACATTTCCCACTGATTTTTTTTTTATTTGGAAACAAAACACTGACAGGAAGTTAGTATTATTTAATAGCGGATAAGATTTTAATTTTACATACTTAATTTTGCCATTTAAATGGTTTTGTTAATTTTTCTTTTCAGATCAGTTCCTAGAATAATAAAAATATTGGCTGGAGAATCTGAGACGCCAGCGTAGAAGTTATTTAACAAGGTATGCGTGCTGTTAGTTAATGGTTTCAATTAGGGAGAATTTTTCGGTAAACACTTCATTTGATAAAATGGGGTTTATTCTTAGTAATTTACAATTCTTTGAGGAAGTGAAGTCAAAAGATTAGGATGAAACCTTCCTGGTCATTTGATGGGAAATTAGGGGTGTATTATTATCAGTGTTTACAATTGAGATGTTGAAATTTTGCCCAGCTTCAGTTAAAAAGGAAATGACTGATCTCATTAACATCTAAAAGAGCTGTGGATTTCGGTAACTATAAATCTGAATTTTTCCTGATCTTTTGATAATCACTAGAAACTTAGATATCTTGATAATTTGAAAAAAAAGAAAAATAATAATGATAAAAAACAATGCCAGATACATGTAATTTTTTCTCCGAAATAAGAATTAAGTGAGACTGACATATGTCCAAGTATTGATTAACCATTTTCTGTACATTGTATACATGTATAACTTGTATGTGTTAAACCCTTGCATACATAGCAATGATTTGATAATGGGCTATCATGGCTAATTATTGATATTTGTTCATCGTCATATTAATCTGTAAATGGAAAAGTGCATTTAGAGTGTTATTCTTACCGATTATTGAGCTCGGCTGTCAGCTGTATGTAAGTATAATTATTATGATGTTGTGGCATATACTACTAGTACCCATGGGATTCAAGGTCATTTTGAAAAGAAATTGGGAGTGGGTTACTTGTGTACTTTTTCTTTCTTTTTATTCAGTTTAGCCACAAGAAACCCTTGCATATGCACATGTAATATAAATGGGTGTATGTTTATAATATTGTATGATGTATTTTTTTCAAAGGTTATATTGCATTTTCAATGATATAGTTATTACATAGATATAACCAATTAAACATTTATCAAAATGTGTACCAACCACTATTGAAATGTAACTAAAGTGATATTTTATATAATTACCTCATAGATACATAATAAACACAAAGTGTTTGAGGTAAATCTAAAACAAAGCAGGAATTCATATTCTCCCCCTAGTTCTGTTTTATACGAACAGGAAAATCTGATAGGACTACTTCCAGGCAGCTTTTTAACTAGCACTCCAAATCAGGAAATGAGGCTGTGAATTTTAATTATTCAGCCTGTATATATTGTTTTAAGGGATAAGAGACAAACAATTGATTATCGCATTAATTTGTACTTGAGGAACAATTTCAAATATTGGTGCATATTTGTTTTAGCTATTTATCAATATTGAAATGTATTTTGATGCATAGGTGTTTAAAATAAGGTTTTATTTGACAGAGGTCAAGGTTTAATTTCAGGCCAAGGTAATGATTAGTTGCCAAAAATCAAAGTATTAAATGTGTTTTGTTTATGATCAATTTTATATATCATAATGTTTCATCAGAAGCACAATTTTTGAAGGAGGGATCTATACTGCGTGTTTTGTTAACAACATACAAGATAGACAAAGATTGTTTGATTCAGTGCTCAGGTTAACAAAAATAAAAAACCTAGGTGTCAGCAATAACACTGTGGAACTTCTTTATCTCAAACACGGATATCTCAGATGCTATTTTTTCACAGAGTCAATCACTCTATGTACTGTAAATCACTTTTTATTCGCGAGAACTTTATTTTCACGTAATTACGCAAGACAGTGTGCTTGCGAAAATTAAATTCTCGCATATAATAATATTCCTACGGATAATATAGAGCAAGAACCACAATTCGTGAAAATTTTGTCTCACTTATCAAGAGTCGATGACTATGTCGCGAAAATAAGGTGTCGCGAAAATTAAGTGATCTACAGTATATTACTTCCATTATCTCCAATTTTTTTATATCTCAAAGTTTAATCTTTCTCTCGTAAAGTTTGAGATAATGAGGTTTGACAGTAGATTTCTATTGTTATGCATGCATTAAATGCTACCATATATGTCATGTTTTGATTTTACAGAATTGCCGTATTACTATGGAAAATGTTTTGATTTTACAGAATTGCCATATTACTATGGGAAATTTGTTAAAGATTCTGTGGCGAGATGAAAACACATCATCAAACAAATATGACATTTTTGTAGATTTTGAAAGTAAGTGTATGCAGTTATGACTGATGTAACCTAAATTTCCTCTGGTCATGATTTTTACAGCTGTGTCCTGCCATCTGTAATGGGAAATTTGTTAAAAGTATTATGTCAGGCCGACTCCTCTGCTTCCAGAGACTATGACATTTTTGTTGACTTTGAGAGTAAGTTTCCTACCAAAACACTGAGGTGCCTGAATCCCACTGAATGTTGTCAATTTTTTTTCTCCAACTACTTTGCCTGACTGCTTTTTAGATTGAATGGGCAACCTTATTAACATCCACATTACAACAATACATATCAGTGAATATGGATTAGAGGAAAAAGATTTCAATTTTTAAGATAAACCTCATAAAAATAATTTTTAAAATAAGCTGGAAGAAATGCCCATTTCATTCATAAACATTTTCAAAACTAATTGCTCAACATGCTTAAACCAAAAATCTTTTGGCAATCATAATTAACTTTGGCATTTGAGAATAATATGTCTTACTAAGAAGAATAAGCCTAGGTGGGCATATAGAACCAGTACACCTTCTGCCATATACATTGTACAGTCCTTCTAGAAAGGATTTTTAGTACAAATGTAAACTTTAATGTAAGAATAAAAAAAATTGAAGTATCTCAGTAGAGCTACAGTCTTTTCAGAGACTTCTTGCTTACCGTATCAGTCAAAGTAAAAAAAAGATTTCCAAGGGCAACATCAATCAGATCTGTGTAAAAATATTTGATGAAATTAAAATGTTCAAACAACCACACCAACCCCCTCTCATTTTATAGTAAGTTTCTTTTGGCACAATTTCTAACAGTTTACTGAAGGCATTTTTCTCAGCTTATCACTCCCTTTGATTATTTTCTCAGTGTTTGGTTTTTGAGGGCATGTTATTCACTTGAAAAAATATATTTCTATGGTTTATATGCATGAAGCCTGAAGTATAAAAACCATGCTAGTCATAATACTGTACCTTGGTAGATCTAAGAATTTTATTTTGTAACATAAAGTCAACTACAATATCTTTTATTAGCATGCTACAGTTCATTGCAATAGTCATACAGTTGGTGATGTTTCATAAAACAGATTTCACTGAGCTCATTTTAGAAGAAAAAAGTTGGGTTCCATTTTTTTAAAGACAAGTACATTTTTTCTTTTTACTGAGTGGGGAGTTTATGGAAGATGCTGCTGTATGACTTAATGACATGTAAAATGCATGATATATCAAATTCTTTATATCAGACTTTTTCATTTCTCTGATATGACAATATTCTCCTTTGAATTCATGTGCATAATAACCATGGACTTTTACAATCATGTATCTCTCTTGACATTTTAAAGCACTTCGTATTCTTCACTTATTTAAAAAAGATACAGCACTTAAAACAATTGTATAATTTTCAAACATATGTGGCTGTATATACTTTCATAGAAAATCAAAATTATGCATGAATCTAAACACATTTTAATTTGTTCCTTGGGTTCATTTAAATGATACCTATACTCTACCATATAGGTGTTCAGCCAACAGATGAAGAGAAAGCAGTGTGGGAAAAAGTACAGGCTGTTCTAAATGAGAGTCAGTCAATCCTACATGATATACAACAGTATACAGGAGCCACAGAGGACATCAAACAGGTAGGCAATCCTAGAGGATATATACAACAAGATACAGGTAGGCAATCCTACAGGATACACAACAGTATACAGGTAGGCAATCCTAGAGGATATATACAACAGTATACAGGTAGGCAATCCTACAGGATACACAACAGTATACAGGTAGGCAATCCTACAGGATATACAACAGTATACAGGAGCCACAGAGGACATCAAACAGGTAGGCAATCCTAGAGGATATACAACAGTATACAGGTAGGCAATCCTACAGGAAATACAACAGTATACAGGTAGGCAATCCTACAGGATACACAACAGTATACAGGTAGGCAATCCTACAGGATATACAACAGTATACAGGTAGGCAATCCTACAGGATACACACCAGTATACAGGTAGGCAACCCTACAGGATACACAACAGTATACAGGTAGGCAATCCTACAGGATACACAACAGTATACAGGTAGGCAATCTTACATGATATACAACAGTATACAGGTAGGCAATCCTACAGGATATACAACAATATACAGGTAGGCAATCCTACAGGATATATACAACAGTATGCAGGTAGGCAATCCTACAGGAAATACAACAGTATACAGGTAGGCAATCCTACAGGAAATAGAACAGTATACAGGTAGGCAATCCTACAGGATACACAACAGTATACAGGTAGGCAATCCTACAGGATATACAACAGTATACAGATAGGTAATCCTACAGGATATACAACTGTATACAGATAGGCAATCCTACAGGAAATACAACAGTATACAGATAGGCAATCCTACAGGAAATACAACAGTATACAGGTAGGCAATCCTACAGGATATACAACAGTATACAGGTAGGCAATCCTACAGGATTTACAACAGTATACAGGTAGGCAATCCTACAGGATATACAACTTTATACAGATAGGCAATCCTACAGGAAATACGACAGTATACAGATAGGCAATCCTACAGGAAATACAACAGTATACAGGTAGGCAATCCTACAGAATGTACAACAGTATACAGGTAGGCAATCCTACAGAATATACAACAGTATACAGGTAGGCAATCCTACAGGATACACAACAGTATACAGGTAGGCAATCCTACAGGATATACAACAGTATACAGGTAGGCAATCCTACAGAATATACAACAGTATACAGGGACCACAGAGGACACCAAACAGGTAGGCAGTTAGCCTGAGTTTGGGGGATATTTAACTTCAATAGTGTGTAATAGACTACAGAATATAGGGACTCTGGAGGACAACAATCGAGTAGGTAGTTATAGAAATGAATACAAACAACTCTAGGGGTAATCTCTGGAAAATGTTGCATACAAGAAACTCTTCACAAAATAAAGGTTGTAGAAACTTCAGCAGTATTTTGTTTTAGTTCATATTACTACATGTACCGGTATTTTCTTTGTTTCAGGCCATTAGTAATCCAACAAATGATGCCCTACAAGAAAAGGCATGGGTGGCTGTATGTCCTCTAGTGGGGAGACTGAAAAACTACTTTGAGTTTGCTAATAAATTAGGTATTTATAAAAAAGAATTCAAGGATAATTAATTAAAACATAAATTTTGTTTTCTATACATTCTATTGAATACTGTGCTTATCTGTTGGAAAGTTGTACAAAAATTGTTTATAAAAATAGATTCATAATATTTAATAGAAAAACATCAACTCACCTGACCCAAAGGATCTGGTGAGTTTTCTGATCAGAATTGTTCTTTGTCTCTCATCCTTTGTCAGTTTAAACTTTTCACAATTTCATGCTCTATTCGGAATCAAATGGCCAATTTTAAATGAACTTGGCATAAAAGTGTGTGTGTGTGTGTGTGAGGGTGAGTGTGTGTGTGAAGGTATTTCAAGTTTGTTTAAATAAAGGAAAGGGTCTTAGGAAAAGAAAAGGCAAAAATGTGGAATCTTTAGAACCACTTGGCTAATTTCAAGGGTGTAGTCACAGTGGGGTACCAGCATTTTACATGGGAGTATATGGGTAAAAGTCATACAAAGTCCTTATTATTAACAGTAGGACTACTATTAATGGCAACTTTGTCAGATCATATAGATTCAAGTTTAAGGTCCATGGGGTTAGGGTGGGAAAATCAAAGAAAAAAAACTTCTTTTTAAAAGTTTTCATGTAAACATGGTCATAATTAGTCAAATAAATATACAAGAAACCTCAAGTTGTGCTCTTTACTAAATCATGGCTTTTGGGGCTATAGTGAGGCCTTTGTCCTGGAAAGAAACAGGTTCATGGTGACTCACAGACTCAGGTGAGCATTGTGGCCTGTGGACCTCTTGTTTTCTTTATGAAATATGTGTACATGTATAGAATTCTATATATCAATATGCTTAATTTGTCTTTTTTCCAGAACACACTGTCCATGATTTGCTGGCAGTGCTATGTTCAATAGACAAAACTCCTAGGGAGCACTTGGAAACACAGCAGGCTTTGTTTAAACAGTTTGCACAGATTTTAGACTTTGTACTTAAGTTTGATGATACAAAGGTAGGCAAAATAATATTTTAAATAAATTCAATACAAAGTTCTTCAATCTTCAAATTATGTTAGAGATGTTGTGAAAATGAATTAAACAATGAAGCCAACATTTTTAAAAATCAAATGTTGATTGTTTTAGTTACATGTATATCCATATCTTGAATAAAGTTTCAAAGATATTAACAAACAATTTAATTAAGAAGAAAATTGTATACTGGGGACCAATGCTTAGCAACATGTAGGAAATTTTTTTTTACTTGATAATGAACAATCAACAATTAAATAGGTTTTTGATTCAATAATCAATATGGTTGCTGTGAAATGTTCAGGAACATGTACATGCCAAGGAAAAATCGAGAAAGTGTATGCAATAAATAAATCCATTATTGTTTGTATTTCAGATGATAAACCCTTCAATACAGAATGACTTTAGTTATTATCGAAGAACACTAAGTCGAATGAAAATGGCAAATGAAGTAAGAATAAGCATTTATTTTGTAACAGCTATGTAGTTCATGTACATTAATGATAATAAGTTCCTGTGATTGTTTGCATTAAATATAAGTGGCAAGAGTGGTGAGCAGTTTTCAGTATTTATTTTACAGGATGACAACAAAGGCAATGAGAATGTTGTTTCTAATGAAATGGCCAACAGAATGTCACTATTCTATGCCCCCGCTACACCAATGTTAAAGGTACTGAGCGAGGCGACCACTAAATTTGTGTCCACCCACAAAGAACTGCCAGTGGAAAACACCACCGATTGTCTGAGTACAATGGCCAATATCTGTAGGGTTATGATTGAAACTCCGTAAGTAGCCAGGTTTCAGTGCACCAACTGCAAAGGAAATATCAGTTATCCTTAGTTTATGTCTATATTATATGGTCTCCTAATTAATGTACTGTAATGGACAAATGAAATAAGTCAGAGGAGAATCTTTTCAATTGCTCAGTTTTATTTTGGTTTTAAAAAAAATTCTGTTGGTTCACAATGATGTAGAGATAAAACTATGATAGATAACATCTTTATATTATTTTATGCTTTACATTTGCATCAATTTTATTTCTGTAACCTTAATTAACAGGGAGTATGTAGCTAGATTCCAAAACAGTGAAACCAAATTATTTTGTCTACGAGTAATGGTGGGAGTAATTATTCTCTATGACCATGTACATCCTGTGGGAGCATTTGCCAAATCATCAAATATAGATGTAAGTTATATCTTTATTATCGAAAAAATTGCTTTCATTCACAACAAATGTCATAATATGCAGGGCAGATGAATGACCAGTACTTTTCTATGCCCACATACATGTATGAAATACAGTTATAGAAAATTTCATTGGGGATTAAATTTTGAGAATTATCAATGAAATTAAATATCAAACAAAATTTTTGTATATTTAGTGTATTCAATATATAGTGCGAACAAATGATTGGAATTATTTGATGCAATCAGGAAAGCTTTGTGAAGCGGTTCCCTCGACTGCTGTTTTGTTTTTAAATCAAGGAAGATCTAAATCTCATAAGATTACCGTTTGTGGGCATTAAATTGTTTATGTTAGTGACATTTGAATGATCAGTATGCTAAAAAAAACAATGTATTGTCCAGGATCTGTTGAATTTAAGTAGAGGAGTTGGTTTTTGAGAAAAGTAATGACAGAACAATTATGTACATTAAAATGTCAAACAAATTTTGAGAAATAATCCGCATTGGAAAAGCACAAGGTATATGGGAAATCTATGAGCTTTTTATGGGAGAGCATTTATGAAAGTGAATGAATAGTACTTTTATTGTAAAATCATTGAAGAAATTGAAGAAACCTTTTAAAACCCATTTAATTCAAAATCTATATCAAAGGTTTATCATTCAGATAGACAGATACATTAAACTAATTGTCTTTTAAGCTAGATGGTGAATTGATTTTAAATTATTTACTTATTTATTTACTTCTTCCTAAATAGTATATCAAGATTATATGTTTAGGGGTGTGCAAATGCTAAAAGCAAACCCTTTATTCATTTTGATTATTTCAGATCAAAAGTTGTATCAAAGTACTGAAAGAACAAGAACCAGGAAGAGTGGAGGGCTTGTTAAATGCCTTAAGGTAAGGTCATTCTGAAGAGGACATTTTGGGATGTGGAACAATTTTTAAGAATTGTTTTAGATGCAAAATACTGCTACATAGTTGAAACAATTTCTGAAAAGGATGAACAAACCCAACTTCTGTAAAAATATTGATTAGGTTCAAACTGTCGTGTGTTTTTTTTTTCTCCAAAAACAACATTTGAAGGTCGCATGTCCAAGACTGGACACAATATCCTGTTGACTTTGGCAAGATTTCTTGGTTGAGTTGATGATAAAGTTCATATTTTAAAATGTGTAGTCTCTTGACATTGCCTAGGTAAACACATGTACCAGTAAGAAATCCAATTAAAGCATAACAATTTAAACTGAATTCAATGTTATAACATTGATCTGTCTGTAAAATTGTAAATAATTCCTTTCACCATTGTTCCAGATAAACATATCTTCTGATTCATTGATGCTAGCTAGTTTGATATTCAATCCATATATGTGTATATTATAAAGAAGCAAATTAATATAAATGTGTAGCTGTTAATTCTTGTTTCTCCACCGTCTTATTGCTAAAAGTGATCTTTTTAAACACCAAAACATATTACTCATTTGCCTGTTATCTTATTCACAGTATCATTTCCTTGATCATAAAGATCATTTACACATTTCTGATTTAAACTATAAAAAAGAATTCATTGAAATTAAAACAATATTTTTTCTAAATTATTTGATAGAATTTAAATTATAGAAATGTTCATGAAAGAGCTAGGTTCACTGTGCAAAAAATTATTGACTTACACCCAATGTCTCTTTACAATTATCAATATAAAGTAGAAAACAAGACAGAGTAAACTTTTTACCATTTTTGAAGAATTTTTCAGGATGTGGAAAAATGATGCAATTCATAACAAAATAAGGCATTGAACAGCAAGAAAATTACCTAATATTCAATAGCTATTTAGAACAAGGGATCTAAATGACATATTTGAGACATTTTCAGATAGAATTGAGCAGTTATGATTTTGCAGAAATACTAGTAATCAGGGCAAAAAAAGGTCCTAAGTGAACCTTGCTTTTTAAGTCTGTTATCTATTTCATATTTTTGGTTCAATCATTGCAATTTTACATTCATTATCTTTACAGATATACAACAAAAACATTAAATGACGAAACAACGCCAAAAACAATTAAAGCCATGCTTGCAGGCTGAGCAAGTGTTTTATATGTAGACAAATCAATGCTTTACATTAATTCACTGCATATTTTTCTTGTTTCTGTGTGTGATTGTGCTACCAAGTGTTGAGACTAAGAATGCCGTGTTTTGTGGATGAGTGGCTGGAGTTGTCTTTGCTTACATGAGAAAATGGCAGCTGATGTTTTAATGTCCGGGAGTTATGACAACATGTTACCATGGAGAATTGTGATGTCATTGTAAGACAAAGAAGAGTGGATCTACAGAATACTTTCCTCATTTAGTCGTAGGCTGCAATTTGATGAATTATGTTTCCTAAATTTTGTGGCAGGATCTAAAGAATCAAAATAATAGGGATTTGTTTTGTTTTTTTTACATAAAAAATTCTTAGTGTCTGTTAAAATCTTATGCTTTTTCATAAATTTTTAGCACCTGCATGCTTTCCCCTTATTCTTAAAATTAGTGAATGTTGATTTGATACCGGTTTATCAATTCATGTATGAACTTGCATCCACTGTTCAAATAGGAGCAGTTCTAAATAAAAGTGCTATTTTTTCAATGTTGAATACACTGTAGTATTTTTTTCCTTTTAACAAAGTTTAGGTAGATAAACATAAAAACAGGGTTATATTAGTTGTAGATCAAAGCGATAGTCCTAGATTACTAATCAACATTTCATTGAATAGGTGATTTTTGAAATACATTTCTCTTGAAGAGAAAAAAGATATGTTTATATTTCTTGAATGAGAAGTTTAAATTATTTATGAATTTAGTTTTCCACAAAACCTAGGTAGAGTTACCAAATGTGGTGAATATAATTACATGTTTCATAATGTATCTTTTTGTGCTATATTTTATTTCTTTATATGTCAAATAATTAGAAACAAATAAATTTGTCCATGTATGTTGTTAAATGCATGTGATGTATTTGCGGAAATATCACGTTATGGTGTAACAGATCATTTTAGTGACTTGCAAATTCTGCAATTTTATAAGTAGGAATTTCATATTATATGGCATAAGATATTTTGAATGACTTTTTGGATTCCTCATTTGACTTACATGGACAATACATGTGTATTTATCTTTTAATTTTATTAAACTTTCATGTAAAGTACCCTTAATAATGTTTAATGTAATCCTCAGCATTATCAAGTTGTAAACAGGTAACACAACAATAATGTCACTTGGATGTACATCATTCATGTATGGTTTGTTACAGATTTCTCCAAACTGTTTGAATAATTTAATTTACATATTTTTTTAATGTTGCCAGGAACTTACTTTTCGCACATTAAATAGATGGTCACTAAAAGTTCTGTTGTATGGTAATTAATGATTATTTCCAAAACATACAAGATATTTATAGGATCAATAAGAAAATATTTACTGCGGTATATTGTATATCTTTCTAGTACTATGAATTGTTTATTTTTGTCCAGTATTAACGCAGTAATTGCAGGGTTATAGACACTCTTGCGTAAACAATGAAGATTAGTTTAAGTATCAAGTGTTTGAATACCTGTCCATGACAAATTAATTAGGGTATTTCTTGATATCAGAAATTATGGAATCTATAAATATCCCCTGTCCTTTATACTGATCAAAGGGATCTAGTAGTTATTGAACCTAACAATGTATCAGACCATGTGTTCTCCATCTATACACTAAACAAAATTTTCAACCTCTTTAAACTTAAACTTTTTCATTAAAACTACCATCAAACTTTTAAAAAAAAAAACAAGAAAGACCTCTCCATGTTTAATTGATTTGGGCAATATTCATTGGACATAAAGAGTGCTGTAGTTGTTAAGATTATGCAAACTAATGCATTGTAGTAATTTGCTTTGAAAAACTTCCGAAGCTAAAGTGTAATGCATTTGTTTAAATATATATAACATATATTGTTTAACACATTCCAAGTTCAGCATATCGGCCTGTATATGTAAATATGTAATCATCTGAGAATAAGGGCGGTTGTGTTTGTTTATACTTGTATTAGAATTAACTGTTTTCAAAAGTAAATTCAAACTCGTAAAAGAGAGCTTAATTTTGAATATATCATGAACATTATTTATAGCTTTACATCAGTAACCAAAATGCTTTATTTAAGATACTATAAAGATGTATTTCTTTAGAATGTCATCTTTTTCTAACTTTTCTACCAACTTTGTAAAAACACTTTTTTTTTTATTATTCCATTGATTTTTTTATTTTCTATGCAAAGATAATTAAACCTTGTTTTTCAGTGCACACCATTAAACTTTTTTTTGACCTACTACCTTGTCTTTCTGATTGCTTAACCAACTCCTTTGTAAGCAAACACTTTATTAGAGAAATATCATATCACCATATAGGTAAGCTTTGTGTACTTTTGTGATAGATACCATTTTTTTTCTCCCTTGAAGTTCTGTATTGTCTTCAATCAGTTACTAGAATACATGGCATTCACTAAGAATACTGTAATAATTGTTTTGTTAGAGATGTGTGTTGCAGAATTACATTGGCCATTTTAAAGACTATAGAAATATCAATTTTATATAGATCAAAGAAAATAAATGTTGAAAACCTGTATATGATTTTTTTTTCTTTATGAACTGTTTTCCATACTTTCAAGGATAAGTAGCATGGAGATTAAAAAGGCTCTGGATTTGAAATAGCTTTCTGAGGAGATGAAATTTTTTCTATTTTTATGTCCTATGATCTGAATGACTACCTCTTATTGACAACATTCGAAGGTTTAGTCATGTACAAGTGGTGATCAAGAAGTTTACTAGCTATTCCTGTATCTACCGATACAAAACCATGCGGATTAAGATTTGAATGAACTTTGACAAACATATATAAACCCATTAACATTATTTATAAATGGCATGTGTTGTGTAATATTTTGCTTTACTTTGATTATGTTGCCATAATGTGAAAATGACGTCAATATGTATATAACTTGAGTCACAAAAATGGCTGACCCAAGCAAGGAAAGCTTGTAAACTTTATAACATATTACTGCAAAAGATTTTCCAAGATTTATGATAAAAGTATCTTGAAAAATCATTTGCCATAATATCAGTTCCAATTGTGCAGGTTTTATGAAGACAAGGACTTGCCAAATATTAAGTAATAATATTTTAAGCTCACCTTGACAAAGTGTCAAGATGAGCTTATGCTATACCCCCAGCATTGGTGTTAGTGTAGGCGGGTCAAGGTTAATGTTTTTTAAAAGTAGGTCAAACTGTTAGGTCAAGGTCAAAGTTGTTGGTATTCAATGAAAGGTCTTGTCACAAGGATTTCATATGTGAAGTATGAAAGCCCTAGCCCCAACAGATTAAAAGATATGGTGGTTAAAATTTTGCAAAACTGGGTCAGATTTCAGTGTCAAATTTGATGGTACCAAAAATAGGGCCTTGTGTTATAAGGGATACCTGTGTGAAATGTGAAAGCCATAAAGCCATAGTCTCTACCAATCAAAAGTTATGGGCAAGGTTTAAGTTTTTGTGGATTAACAGACAGACAGACGGGCAGACAGGGCAAAAATTATTTACCCTTGAATCTTCAATTATGGGGGCATAATAGCTATAAGTCAGGATCAAACCTGCAACATCGATGCAAGTTTGGTCCAAGTAGATCGGCCTATAGTCACTTGGGAATGGACTTGCCCCAAAAACTTTGATATATTTAGTCCCTCATCTAGAAAATATAGATCAGATCCAGCAACATTATTTTTTGGAGTAGGTCAATTCCCAAGGAACTTCCAGACTTCCTTCAGTTGCTGGATCTGACCTACATTTTCTAGATGAGGGACTTAATTATAAATAATATAAGAATCCAACTTCATTCTTAAATCAACACATATTTTATTAATGTGCTAGCTATTATAATTAAGATACATGGCATCCAACTAGCGGCTTAAATTACCCTTGTAACTAAATCAATAGAGTACTAAAAATACTAGCGGTGATATATGTCAGAAGTCCTCAAGGGTTCAATTAATTGAAACGATTGATGTCCCTGTACATTTCAAGTATAATTATAAGCCTATTTTATTTTCTATGGGACAATGGATAATATGTAACCAGTTATTAAGTTTAAAACTGAAAAATCATGAGATGCTTTGTATTGTAGGCATATATTCCAACAAATGTCCTTTAACTTGGACAATAATTGACTCTCACAAGGACGATTTGTAGGAAGTTTGATTAAACTCGAGTCAAGTGGTATTCTACTTATTAGCATGCCTTTAACATTGAAAAGAGTATTTTATGAGTTGACATGAAGCATTTACTTCAATATTTATAATAATATAATGATAAATAAATTCACTAATCAAATTTCCCGCGTTTTCAAATATTTATTTTTTCCCAGAAGTCAGTGCGTTTTAAGGACATGCGTGTAAACTGTATTGCAAATGGCGGCACTTGTTATTGTTCCATGGCGTTGAAGATACGAGCAAACTTTGAGTGATTCTAGTCACCCACAAAGGTTAGACGGATTATCAAAAGCAAATGCATCTAAACACTTGTTTCCGCATACATTAAAAGAAAGGTCGCTGCTTGATATTTTGTATTGCATTTAATATTCTGTAGGGAAAGTCAAGAGGTGTCATATTTGATCAAAATGGGGTTGCCTCTGCGGATTAATGTCGACTCAAAATTGCCAGTTTATTGATGGCATAGTAAATGCATGTGTTTCTGTGATGCATTTTTTACTCAGTTGAATTACACAAATGCAATTTTGTAAGATTTCGTGTACTTGCATTTTTGCGTCATCAGTCTTGTTTTTTTTCGGCGATTTCTTAAGGAAAATGGTAGACCGAGAACAAAATGCACATTTTAAGGATATTGAAATCGAAACTTCAATTTTACTATGAATTTGGCAAAACAATAATTTTGTCACGTCTTTATTGCATAAAAAAATTACAAGACTAGAAATACAAAGACCGTAATTTTGTTTATTTTGACATTGATGAAAAAAGTATGCATGTCATCATATTCATAGACCTATCCCACCGTTGATTTCTAATTAAGCAGTTTTATGAAATATTATAATGTGGAGATTGGGTTTTATTTAAAATGGCTTATTGTTAGATCGTATTCATTTTATGAAAAAAATTTTCGCGGCGGAGCAGAGATATTAACAGGTTCGTTTTGAGAAGACTTTTTTACCGTAATTTTAAAAGAATGGAAAAGAATAAAAGGATTACATCTGTTCAAATTGATTGCTATTTTGATTAACATGGACACCCATTAATGTGCATTCAAGAGGAGATAACTGTGCATCTTCTTATAAGTAATGGACCTAGTACTTTGTACAAACATAATTCGTACTGTCTATTTTTCTTGCTTTAATATAACAAGCATTTACTTTTTCATTGTTTTAAGATTAGTTGACATTTCCATTTTTAAGCATAGGTAGTCTTCTTATCTTGATTTTTTTAAGATTCACAATGTACGTCATTAACATCATTAATTCTTATTACATTTGAAAACCAGTTACAAATAGTTATGACATGATACATACATATGACAGCATGCAAACATATTAGTATGATGAAATATATTGAATATGTTAAAAATGTGTCTTATTGATTTTTGCATTTATTTATTTTTTGAGAACACAATGTACATTAGTTTCCTTATGTTTATATAAATTTATGGAAAGAATTCATATTCAATCAGAACTTTTGAAAGGAAATCATTTAGTACAAAATAATTTTTCTTTCACCTAGAGGGTTTCACAATTTTAACCTAGGTTTGTGAATAGTGAACTTTTTAGGGAAAATGTTGAGGCTCTGAAATTGTACTGGAAAATTATCAAATATTAGAAACTATACTTAGGTATTGATATTTTAAGTAACAGCAATGAAGATATTCAAGGAACCAGTGTAAAAAATGTTATTGTATAAAAAAAAAAAATCATTTGCATATATTCAAAAAAAAAATCATTGCTTATACCTGTACTCTGTCAGTCTGAAAGAAAGATTTATGGCCCAATAATCATGCAAGAATGAAACTGTCGTTAACTAATTAAATATATAAAACAATGTGTACAGGAAAAGGCATGTCATACAGACTGTAACAGAGTGATAGAACAGTAGATTAAGGGAGCGTGCGGGGGGGGGGGGGGGGATAGAACATGTATCTAAAGTGTCCATTCTTACCAATTTTGATGTTCCTGAAACATATTCAATGGGAAAAAATAGCATCAAAATTAAGAAAACAAGGCCATAATAAAAATATTCCTAGATTCTCATCTCCGCCCACCACGATTTTTGCGTGCAGGTGACTATTACCAAGAAACTATAAGGCTTATTTAAAGCAAACTTGCCCAAATGATGCATCAAGGGATGAAAACTCTCAAGCTTACTTCAGATGCTGGATTTTAATCACATTTTCATGATGAAGAAATAGTTTGAAGTTTTTATATAGGTCTATTCCAAAGTATCAGATCAAAATTGCATAAATTTTGCATTTTTGGATGTACACTTTTTGTTGGGTAATTGTGTGACTTTGCCGTACTTAAAGACAACATTCATTGAGGTGAGCTCTGTAATCTCTGATTACCTATGTTTTTAATTTCTGTTTTTCTTCGTCTTAATTCTGATGGGGATTGATATTCAACTACCATTCTACTTTCATTTTAAATCCCATGTATGGCGGCATGATTTTGACAGCTGAAAAGATGGTAATTGCTGTAATATATATTAAACAAGGTGTCATTTGTTGTGAAAGATTGGTGATGATGTGAAGTAAGAGATAAATGGACCTCTACTATGACTTTTATTCGAGTATTGTAGATTTATCTACACCAATTGACCAGATCAATAAAAAATCTGCCAAATTGAAAAAAGTAAAAAACATACAATAAAAGCGGCCCGCCCGCCTCGATTTAAAAAAAAATCAGATGAGAATCTAGGATTTTTTTTTTTTTATGGCCCAATCTAGATTTTTCTTTAACATTACCAATTTTTCGGTACCCTTCAACATAAGCAATGAACATTAATGGCTAGGAGTGGAAGTCATTCTGAAGAAAGTATAAATGTTTGCATAATGTTTGTAAAAGAAGAAGGCACTTCAAGAGGGTGGGATGTGTAGCAATATATGGTTTTGTAAGTTCTGTATATAAGATGCCTCAGGGTTGGCATGTACTCTGGCTGGAAAAGTAGTGTGGGCTAAGCAAAGATGTTTTGTCAAGTTCAAGATCAGCACATTATTCATTTTATTACCTATTTATGCTGTAGGTTTGAATTTGATAAGTTTTATTCTTAATATGTTCATCTTTGATAAATAATCTATTATAAGCAAATTGTAATAAAGCTGCAAATGACCCAGCAACTAGATACACTCTGTAATCTAAATTGCACATACAAAGATGCAATCTGAAAATGGAGGAAAAAAATTCATCAAAAAGATTTTTTGCCAGATTAAATGAGTCAGGTTGTTACAGGAAACAGATTTGATTTTTTTTTTTAAGGCTTAAGAAGAGATATTGATGAGTGTTTACTTCAAATTGAATAATACTCTGGAAAAAAAATATGATAATCAAATTACATAATGTGAGAGAAGATGCCGATATTTTTTCTGCACTGTTTGACTTTGTTGTAGGTGAGCATATGCCGTCGTTGTGACGATGGGTCCTCAAGAGGACTTCGTGGAGACAGTCTTCACCTGTGAAGGAGACATTAATGATCCCGATCTCAAAAACCGACTGGAAGATTTTAGAAGTACTCTCCGAGATCTTTTGTCTACAGGTAATAAGCAGGAAAATTGTGGCAAATGTATGATTTGCTGACCATGCTGACTTCAGATCACATAATGTTTAATTTTGCCAAGTTTTTATTTTGAAGTTGTAAAGCATACCCTAAGACCAAATTATTTTTTTGTTTTCTTTTTGCAGTATTAAAGATAAAATTCAAAATGAAACATACAATTAAACTTCATTGTTTTGAACTCCAATATACCGTTACTGGTATAAAGTACCTACACAGTGTTTTTAACCCACTTTCCCCACCTTGTGTACCCCAATGGATGAAGATCGGATGAAGATTGGGGTATATAGGCATCATGATGTTCTCTGTCTATGGAAAAGATTTTTTATGGACATTTTCTAAAAGACTAACCTGGGAAAATTTGTACACTATTTATGCTTAAATATATAAAGGTCTGCATCTGATATTTTCCCATTTTATTGGACAGGAGTTAAAGTAATTCTTGTCAGAACATAACTTTGAAACAAAGAAATATTAAATGCTTAAACTGGATGCAAAAGAGTTTTAACCTGAGGTGTCCTTTCATTCTAAATCATCATTATGACAAGGTCTCGGTTTCATGGGGTAAAAGCATTAACATATTATTTAAGACTCAAGTTTAAAATGAAGAATTATTAGAAGTTTGAACTTTAGACAAGGGGTATCTCCTGACCTATTAAAGGTTCATAAACCCTCTGCTCACTTATATTAAATTTTGCTTGAAAGTTAATAGTTTTCCAAAAGAAATGTATTTTATAAGTAAAATACAAACAATTATAGCATAGCTTGAGGGGCAAAATTGGACAAAAAAGACACTTCAACATGGCAAATCTATAAAGGAATAATAGAAATTTATGTCATTGAGAGTTATCTCTCTTATCAGAGCAGCAATGAACCTTAATTCAGAGTATTTTTGACAGTCAAGACCATGGGTATTAGAAATATGATGAATTTCGCATTTGTCATCACTTAAAAATAGCATTTGATTGTAGTGGGCACAAAGGTCATTGGCATTTGGAGGGTTTGTAACATTTCACACCATGGTCTTTTCAACAAAATCAAGGTCACTGGATGTGATGTGTAAAACTCATATCCATAACAATTTTTTATGACATTAATTAAAAAAAGGCACATTTGCCCTTATGGATGATTTTGCTCAAAGGATATGTTATCACCCTAGAGTAGGTCAAGGTCACAGATTTACTGCTCAGAAGCAATGAACTTTGAAGTCTCAGGATTGAATCAAGACATAATCTGTATGAAAGGAGAATCAGGTGGTCATATTTGAAACAAAGGTTGCTTGTGACAAAGTCTATAGTTTTAGGAGGTCAAGGTCACATGACCTCGAAGTTAAATGTTATATCAGCTAGGGATGGCAAAGTTTTTAAAAAATTTATTTCAAAGTGAACATTTTCTATAGCTCTCATGCAGAGGAATCAGTCTTGTTAATATGAAAAGTGCATTTGAATAAGCAATAAATAGAATCCATTTAACTTGATTGATAATGCTGATAAAATTTATATGCATGTTTACTGCAAAAGATGTTGTAACAGTTACATTATATATTATAAGTATTAATCTGTTATTATGTTCTGATATTTAATTCATGCAATACAAATATTTTACAGATAAAAGAAAGTTAATTCTAAAGAAAGTGGAGCCCTGGAATAGTGTGAGGGTCACCTTTAACATCCCTTTGGAAGCAGCGAGGAGGTTAAAGCACTTGGCACAGCAAGGAGATGCTACCCTCAAACAACTTGGTGTTTTAGCTGTTCAGCTTGAGGGGGATCAGCTTATATCCCTCACTATAGCTGGTAGAAATAATGAACGGACTAAGTTAATATTTAAAACTACTGGTGATTCTGTCAGTGGAGCGTCTGCTGTGATTAACAAGGGACCATCCTCAGGTCAAGCAGTCGATTTCAATGGACCTGGTACCAGTGAAGCTACCAGAAAAAATATTGCTGACTATCTCAAGCAAGGGTCCCAGTTACTGGGATTATTACCACCACAGCTTGACAATAAGAGGAATGCTGGTCAGGACATATTTGGTGCAGAAAATCCCACCAGTAAGACGCCTATACCTATTGGTCCAAATCCATCACCTAAAAATGGTCCTCAAATTGTCCCCGAACAAAAAAGACTTTTACCAACAAATATGGAACATCCAGAGTTTCCAATGTTCTTGGACAATTACATGAACTTACCCCCACCTCCACCTTACCCTGGGATACCAGCTACTAGCCCATTGCTTGTGAATCTATTACAAACTGATGCAATGGCAAACTTTATGAATAGTAAAATGTTGCCCCCTTCAGACACTAGTCCTCCTCCTAAAAAGAAAAGAAAACCCAGGAAACCAAAAGAGAAGAACAAGACTGCAACAGTCACTCAATCTGAAATGGATCTAGCCAGCCAGAGTATTCCAAATCCAGCCTTGGGACATTGTGGTTTACCAACATCAGGAAACAGTTCTAATATGCCTTCCATGCTGATTACACAAGCTCTCCCTCCTAGTTCTATGCCGGTAGTGACATGCAGTGCATTACCAGAGAGGGCCATGCCTTCTGTTCCTGCAAAATCGGACTTTCATCCAAACATGAGAGCTGGTGTAAATCCTCAGATGAAAGAATTCATGCTGGCTAAAAGGATGCATCACAAACAGGGCCATCCTGAAAATTCATCAGGGAAGATCATTAACCCCTACACTGGAATTCTAGAACCTGTTGAGAGTTCAGACTCCAGTCCTTGTAAAAGTGATAGTTCTATGGATAGCTTTTCTCCTATGAAAAAAGTTTCTCCAAAGGACAAAAAGACAGTTGGCCTTGCAATGTGTACTTCTTCCATTGTTAACAGTGTGCCAAGTGCTATTCCCTCTGCAGACAGAGTTAGAATTGTTCAGGGATCAGGACTGAATAGCGTGGGATTTTCCTCTAGTCTTCATATTCAAAGTGACAGTGCTGGGTATCCTTTCTTAACATCGGCCAATCCAGCTGCTTTAGTTCATCCTGGTATAACTACAACAGCTGCTCTCAGTGCAAGTTCCCTCCATGTATCTACATCTCACACTGCTGTAGTCAGCGAGTCTCGGATCACTAGTAGGACAAGCGTGATGCAGGCAACAAAATCTAGTGAAAACGGAGCACCAGGCTTAAATAAACATTCAAAATCTGTTAACTCATTACATGAAAGTAAACTTTCAGAGACATCCATCCATGAACATTTACAAGAAGTTAAAGAAACATCTATCTTGACTTCTGTTGCTAGTGCAAATACTGACCCATTGCTCAATATTTCTCATCCAAATCCAGCCAAAAATCCTCACCTAGGCAGCCAGCTGGACAGTCCAGGGGCAGACTCAGAAAATTCCAATAACGGGGGTATGTTACATGACTCTAATATGCAAAATGAGTTGGGTGCTGCTAACACAGTTTGCCATCTGGAAGGGAAAGCATACAATCATGATTCAGGGGTAGGAAGTTCCTCTGAAAGGTCTGATGACACTCCATCAGAACCAGGGGACGACCTCAAACTTGTACATTCTGTGGTTGAGGAAAATATTAAAGTTTCTGATGCATTGCTTAAAGTATCTGCATCCAAAGTTGTGACACAATCAAAACTTGTGACAGAAAATTCCTCTCAAGGATTGGAAAAGACCAACAAAATTGTGAATTCAAGTGAAAGTTTGAAAGTGCAAAGCACTTTGCATAAGAATGTAAACATGGACCTTACTGTGGGATATGCCATGTCAAACTCTCTTGAAAACAAACTTCAGAGTGACATTTCAGCCATGATGACCATGGACAAAGTGTTAAGTCATTTCAATGACAAAAATGTGTACAATCATATAGGTAAGAACCAAACAAACACAGTCCTTCATTGGTCGACCACAGATAAGTTTATATCCAATCAGATGGAGACCAAAAAGCACCCTGTTCCTAAAAGCCACACATCCAGTGAGACGCACAAGCACTTACCAGCACATCTGTTTCCTAAGCAGCACACTAACCAGCACAATAAAGTAAAGCGGAAAGTGGAACATCCTTTTAATCCACAAGCACACTTCTTTGCTGGTGGGTATAACACAAATGATTAGTTAGGAAATCATTATTTTAATGCATAGTTTTTGCTCTGTCTGTGTGCCCACAAAACCTGTTGATTGGATAGAACTAGGACTTTTATATCATGATATTTGTCTTGATGTGTATTATTTGTTAAAATGCTAGGATTTCATACTTTACATGAAAACATTAAAACTTGGTTATAGCGAAGTCACTGGGACCTATGAAATTACTTCGCTATAGCTGTAATTCGTTATGTTATATCTGTATAAGAAATTTGTTTAATTTATATAACTAGGGATCCAAGAAAACTTCGCTATATCAGTGTTCATACTAACCAAGTTTTACTGTATTTCCTTTTCTCTTTGACTTTTACATTGGAGATTAACATGCTATTGTCATTGAAAAACTTTAACTTTGGCTTTAACTTTTGAAAAAAGGTAGTTTGGTGCTAGAGTTTTTAAAATTTCACCTGCATTTTCCTTGTGACAAGAACATTCTTGGGCACCAGGTTTGACATATTGACCTTGGAGTTTGACCTACTTGTGAAAAACTTTACATGTAACCTTGGCCATAAATTTTTAATTAGTTCACACATTTTTTAACACAAAGGCCACATTTCTAAACTCAGAAATTGTTATTTATGCTTCTAGTGGCAGAAATCTTTTGCAAAATTTTGCAAGGCTTAGAATTGGTAAATGGTATTTTACATCACAAAATGCAAAGTATCTTCACCCAAGCAGTATTTTCTAAAATATCCAATAGTTCTTCAGAAAAAGGTTTCTTGCAAGGATATATGTGTGTATTTTACTGGTAATCGTATATGGCATAAATTACTGTAAACCAACTTTTATTTGTGTTGTGTGTGAAGTATTTCTTGCTGCAAACCATTCCTTAAAGTCTCTGTGTGTATTAACAACAGAAACAAAAAATGCTTGATCACGAAAGATAAACGTCGCAAACTAGTTTATCCCTGTAAAATTGCGAAAAAGTCATTGCAAATAAAAGTTGGTTTACAGTATTTATTTTCTAACCCAGAAAGATTTTAAATCGATACACTAATATGTGTGTCCTGAAGCTGATAATTCACGTGTGTGTGTACAGGGTGTCCCAAAACATATGTTACACTTTTAAATCGTTATAAAAATTTTATGACTCAAGTTACATTAATGAAATTTAATATATATGATAAAATTGTTAGAAATTTTTTGTCAAGCATACATTTGTCACAGTTTCCTTATTAATCATCAACATTTTTTCTTTAGAATTACACATGCCATTGTACAACATGTTCCAAAGTCTAACTGTGTGTAACCAAGCATTAAATGTAACATTCTAACAGTTAAGAGGTTTTTCCACATTAAAATTGGGTTTCACCAAACAACAGAATTTAAGATTCTCTTTAACAAAATTGTTAAAATAGAAGTGGACTTCATCGGAAAACCATACATCCGTTAAATTTTCAGAGTTGGGTCTTATTCAAATCCAATGGGAAAACTCTAAACAACTTCTAATTTCTGTCTCTTTCACATATCTTGTAAGGAATCAATTTTAAATCAAAGAGTATTTTATAAATACTAGATTTATCAAAGGTGCTATCTTGTTCATGAATGTAAGACCTGTCTAAGGGACCTTTGTAAAGTTTCAGTATAACTCTATCAATGGTACTAACGTTCTTTTTGGTCGGAGCACTCCCTAGTCTTCTAACAATGTGTCAATTATGGTGCCTTTAATTTCATGCTCCCTCACAAAACTGTAAATTAGTATTATGTTGAGCACTTTTATCAAATGATGTTGTTTTCTCATGGTTCTAATGACTAAAGTAGCAGATTTAGACCTAAAGTAAAGTTTACAATTTCTACCAGCTGTGTGTGTGTATAATTGTACAGAATTTCCCGAAAGTTTGTCAGATAAAATGTATGCTAATACACTACATGTTGACAAAATATCTTTGTGAAAGCTTTTGATTTGATTAAGTTATAGATGATTAAAAGTGTAACATATGTTTTGGGACACCCTGTGTATGTACATTGTATATAATACAGAGCTGTACATGTTGAAATTAAGTAATGTTATGGTCTCTGGATCTGTTTTCAAGGTTACAATAAATGCTTCCATAAAATAATTATTGACACAGCTGTGTTAATCATATATCCACTAAAAATGCAAATTTTTTCACTGGTAGTTACCGGTAGCAGGAAATTATTGCTTAATCATTTGATGTAATGTCAAAATTGACTGTGAAACTTGTGTACATAGCTTTTAGATAGATTAAATAAATATAATTTGATAATGCATAGTATATGTTTGTTTCAGACATTGAGGGGTCCTATCATCCTATGGTGTCGAGTAATGCTAACGAGGCTGTGCTTCCAGGCAATACAGTCAATGCAGTGTCAGCATTCTCCTCATCCTCATCTAGCGTTAGTCAACTGCCAGTGCCCAATTATAGCAAACAGTGTGACATTGGAAATTCTGCTGTAAGCAAAGTTTTGTGCAATAGTGATCTCCATTCAAGTATACAGTATTCATCTGGGTTGGATTCTAACAATTCCTTAAATTCTGTGATGTCCAAAGACCTTCAGATGCAAAGAAAATACTCAAAAAGTCCCCAGGAGTTAAAAGGAAAGTCATCTAGCTCATCAACAGCTAATTCTGTTCCACATCAGATGGACACCACTGTGTCCACTTTTACAGTGGGAAATTCTGTGGTAGAGAAAAGACTTGGTGATGTGTCTCAGGGAAATTTAGAAGGAAGTGTGGCAGCCACAACACTGACATCAAAAACTGTTCACTCATCCGACTCGAGTCGGAACGTGACCAACATGTATCGACGACGGTCACCCACTGGGCCAGGCACTTCTTCACATCAGCAGCATTTTTTGAACCCAGGGCTACCGTTGGCTAAAAGCTTGACAGAGTCTGTACAAAAAGTAGTGAAAGCCTTACCATCTATAGAAAATTCTACTCTACCTCATCAGCGGAAATCTCCTGTGAACTCATCTTGTAAAGTCTCATGCTCTTCATCACCCTCAAAACCTGTCAAAATTAGTGAAAGTAGAAATTCCTCTGGCTTGGACTCTTTAACAATAAAACAGACAATACCTTTATCTTCAGCAACTGTGATTTCGGAAACTGACTTGTCTAATCCCGGAGATCTTGTTAATTCCCTCCATGGCTTTAATGAGCACAGTGCATCTAGTCAGGGTATAGAAAAACTGTTACAGCTACAAAATAGTGCTCCGCTACCAGTTTTAGAAATTGAATCTAGTCATGAATTGGAATTCAGCAGTGTACCAGCAGAAAATCACTTGGGTGTTGAAATCGACTGCAAACAAAATTTTCATGATACAAAATCACAAAGTCTTCTCGATAAGTCAAAACCAAGTTTACAAGACTCTTCTATAAAAGATGAAAAAGCTAGTAGTAAAGTTGAAAACTGTGATAGACAATTTGAACTGCAAATATGTGAGCAGTCAAAGCAAAGACTGCAACCTACTGACAGTTTAGATAAAAATATCTCAAAATCTGTTCCTATGAAAAGAGACACGTCTAGTAGCACTCCTATTAGTGAACCTGCTGCTATCGAATCTCAGCAAGAGACTCCGAATCCAGGCCATTCAGAAAAAGACAAAATAAAGGTGGAAACAAAAGAGGAAAAATTAAAAGTAGAAACATCAGTTAAGATGAATCATTTACAGGTTAAACCTGATGACACAAAGCAGGTGGATGACACAAATCCAGGTAGTTCTAGAAACACTGACACAAAACAGAGTCCAAAATCAAGTTCCAAATCCTCCAAAGGAAGTGGGGATGCTATATTCAAATCAAAACGACTGGAGTTGGAGGAGAAGAACATGGAAGTGACTGTGGTAACGAAGGTGAAGCCATCTGAACAGAGGCAGCAGGACAAGTCTGAGCCCACAGTGCCTCCGATCATCATCAGAGTGAGGAAAAGTGCTGAATCAAGTGATGCTTCTAAAGGCATTCCTGAAGTATTGGCAGCTAACCCTGAAGAATCTCATTTGTCGATGACATTGAGGGGGAAAAGCACCTCCAAGAGTCCAGAAGAACCCGTACATAACCTCCGGCATTCTAAAGTCACAAAACAGTCAGTGGTAGAGCAGTCAGAGAGCAAATCTGACAAAAACACGGAAAAGGATTCCAACAAAAATGTAATATCTGATGATGAATCACTGAAACGTAACCTAAGACGGCGGAAGTGTGTCACAAATGATGGTGAACCTGAGGCTAAGAAAGCACTTATTGAGAATGAAGATGTGGCAAAACACACCCGCTCCAGTGACCTTAAAGAAAGTAACACAGCTGTTACCAGTAAAAAGACTGAGGCCCCTGTTCTTCAGAAAATGGACACTTCCAAAGGTGAAGAAGAAACTGATACATCTTCAGTGGTTGATGGTGTGAAGTCTGGTTTAAGAGCGCGGAGTAATGCTAAATCAGTAGAGGAGAAACAGAAATCATCTGGAGTAAAAGAAGTGAAGAAGTTCAAAGCAGAGGATGAAAACTTCATCAAAAACAAACAAGTTTCCCGCCAAAAGAAACTCTCTCCTACTGTTCCTACTGAAAAGACTCCAGCAAGTGGTATGGATAAAAATGTAACATGGTTTAATGTTAAACTTATCATTGATGATTGTAAAAATTGAAAGCTTTATTTTTATTTCAACACTTGAAAATTAATTATAAATCTAAAGAGAAAATCTGTAAAAAGTGTTGACTTTTGTAGCTATAAGAGAAAAGTCCCCTCTTCGTGGTAGTCGAACCAGAGGACAGACTTTACCAAATACAGAGGAAGACTTAAACAAGAGGTCTACAAGATCTGCAAAAACGAAAGGTGAAATAAAAGGTGAGACTGCTTCAAGATCATTTCTCTCATTCATTCATCATTATTTATACTAATTTAATGTGTATCATGCACAGGGTTTGAACCACTGTAGAAAGAAAAGAGATCGAGTTTTGTCATTTTGATAACCAAGTGTTCATTATGTTAATGCTCACAGAGAATGGAGAGGCATATTTTACAGCTCCCCAATTGAAATGACTCGTATTGGAAGGCTTGTATTAGTGTAAGGTACCAGTATTTATTTGATGTTGTGCAAAGCTTTTAATGGTTTATGCTGTCCTCTTTTTGGGTGTTGTTTATCTTGCATAATTTAAAAAAATATATATACTATTTAAATATATGTATGGAAATAAAATGAATGATAAATTTTGAAATGTATTTGTGCAAATTATTTTTCGAAACTGGTACAGAGCATATTTTCATATACTTAAATTAAAAGCTTTTATCATTTGGTAATATGCATAAGTTTATCAGAATCTTACTTGTATTACTGAATCTGATCAATTTTTTTTAGTTGAAATTTATATTATTTCTCCCCCAAGCAAAAAAAGCTTCATTTTACCTTGATAAGTGTATATACTTGTAATTATGTCCTATCCCTCAGTGTTGTTTCAAGTACCTATGTATTCATCTCTAGTATATCATTTGTCTTAGAGTCCATTTGAAATAGTAATTTCACAGTCCCCTTCTTTCCAAAACAGTTGCGATTATCATCAGATGAAAGTATTAATTAGGCTATAAAGGTTTTAATTAGGATTTTTCTTTTGTTTTGCAGATGCAACCGATACCCTACCTCCTGTCGGTAAACGACGACGCCCCTCTCGTGATCATAGGTGATGGGTGTGGCCCTGAGGAAACGGGAGAGCAGCTCGTTAGCTGAGTCTCCTTTTTACAGTGCTGGAACGTGACTTGCTGTCTCATGTACATAATTTTCCTTGTGATATAATCCAATGAACAGAATTATTGTACATGTATTGTGTTGTGTACAATGCTCATATTGTAATTTGAATCCAGGCTGGCTCTGATGTAGAAACTGTACATACTTGTAAATACTAATTGAATGTAAGATAATTGTACAGAATCAATTTTAGTGCTGATTTTTTCTCTCTCTCTCCCTCGTAAATCATTTCAGTTGCATTTAAGTGGAGAGTTTTTCTCTCATTTTTTGAAACAGTACTAGAATTATGCATTATGATAAAATGAAGGGTTGGCTATCCCGTGGAAGATGAACTGAACTTTAATTCTAATATGTGGGAGTGCCTCAATGTGGTTGCAAAAGAAATTTTTAAATGGGTTGTAGTGTTAATCCAAATGTTTTGTCGTGTGCAGAATTAATTACAAGTGGTGATATGTTTCAAAAAATCCTATTTTCATTCTTATGCTTAATTTTTTTAAAGTCGATACATGTTGCTTATACAAAGGTTTGTTATCTAGTAATTTTTTTTATCTATGTGGTTTGCAAAACAAAAGATCCTTGGAAAAGATAACTGTGCCAACACAATTCAGCTGTATCGTTTTAAATGTAATCAATATCAAGATTTTGGAGAACATTTTTTGGGATTGATTAAAAAAAAAAGAGCTACAATGAATGAAAGATTCACATGAAAAAATTGGAGGTGAATTCTGTTAATGATAAAATTATAGGTTTAGGAGTGTCAATTTACTGCCATTTTTTGTTTTTGTTGCATAATTTAATTATATATTTATATATATACAAATACTTATATGAGCTGCTTGCAGCAACTATGATAACTCTTATTTGGCTTGTGAATTGTTATATATAGGGCGCGTAAGAAATAATTATATATCCGTACTCATTCATTTTCTAGTCTACAAGAGTACTATAATTACATTACTGACCAATTGTTGATGTTATTAATATTATTATCATGTATAGATTATATGAGAGTTTTCTTTTTAATTGAGTGAATAACAGAGGAGTTATAAGCTTTTGTGTGCCAGTCTGCTGTGGACTGAGTTGCCTCCCTTTCTTTCCCTGAGTAGGTGATTGCTTTATGTGCTGTATATGTCCCCGTGGAGATTTCAGACATGTCTTCTTACTCTCATCATGTAGTTTAGCAGACTTTCGTCTTAATTTTCCTTGGTGTCAATTCAGCATATTTTTATTTTTATATCCATAACTGTGAATAAACATAGCTCACACATTTGAATACTTGTGTTAATTGTTTTTGTATGTGGTTGTTCAAAAGATTTAAAGTTTCAATGAAATTTTAATGATAATCCATTACAAAAAGAGAATTTCTAAAAACCATTTATCAAATGGAAAATGTGCATTATAAAGGGGAGTAACTATAAGAAGAAGCAGTATATTGTAATGTCAAGTGGAGAGGAAAAGACTGATATTGTGAAATGAAAATGTGACATATATATTGAAGAACAAAGGCAGTAGTAATGCATTTCACTGTTTTACAAATTTCATTGATGTAGGTGGTAGTTTTGTTACCAGCAATGCAAGGTTGTGAGTGCAGATAAAGGAAATGTAAACATAATGTGCAGATACAGAGCGTGTGAATTTCATTCTGCATTTTTTTTCCCTAGTTACCCAGTATATAAATTTGCAAATAATGATTTAAAATGAGTACATGTAAAAATTCCAAATTTTCACAATTATTAATAAATATTTTTTCTATGTTGGAACACCCTTAGGGGACCATAATTTGAATAGTATGTACTTCAGAATGAAATCAGAAGTCCATGGTGTACCCGACTTTAAAAAAATGTTGTCTAATCTTATGGTTTTATCCTACTCTACACCAAAAAGCAGAAGTTCTTGTATTTCATCTCAGGTCTTAAAATGTTGAGAAGAAATTTTTGAGGAATAAATTGTTATTGAATAGTGTACTATAAAGCGACTTGATCAAGGCCATTTGGAACAATATACATGTATTTGAAAAGAGAAAAGTCTCCAATAGTAAAGTATATCAAAGTAGGTTAATGATTGATAAATTGATAAAATATTGGCGAGAAGTGGAGGACAGCTGAAACTGAGTTAGATACATTATGCTAAAAATAAGTATTGATGCCTTAGTTGTATACAAGGACGTCCTGTGGACCTTTATTTGCTTTAATTGTTCATCCCTCATCAGGCTTCATGGGTTGGTCCTAAACTTTTGAACATTTTCAGCTATTTTTACTCAAACTGCTAAAAGAAAATTTCAATATAATTTAGTTTAAAGTATCTTACTGGCAAAAAGGGAAATTAAATTTTGTGGTTCGAGGGGCCTGAAAGGTTACTTTGTAATTTTCAAACAACCTTTTCTTTGATTCTGGACAATATTAGCCATCTGTTGGCATTATTATAACAAACAATAAGTTCTTTACCAAAATTAAAAAATGGATTGTAAAATTCTGGTATCAAGACGGGGCTCGATCAGTTGATTAATTTAGTGAAAATGCATTATTTCTTTGAAAATTTTTCTCTGTCCTTGGGCATTAAATTGATAAACAAATGCATAGTTATCACGAGCAACATTTTCTTCCAAAATTATTAATTTCATAGTCCCTACAATTTGCGTAACGTGTCAGTTAACGCGTGTTCTGTGCATTATCTCTGCTTTTTTACATTATAATATTTTTCTATCGGGATCGAGATACAATTATTTGAGCAAGGTGATTTATTCTTGCGCCGAAAATCTGCATATATTGTTTAATTTTTAATCTTAAGTATTAGTAAGATCTAGTTTAATGATAACTATAAATATGCATAAAATAGACAACATTAATATTTCACACAAAATTAAACTCTTGTCTAAAATAACTGGGTAAAACTATTGCGAACTACTTTTTTACAGCGTATGTGATTGTTTACTTGTTATTAGTAAACAGGTACACAACAACCTGACAAGAGAAAAGGTTTCAGTATGAGGAGTAAAAGGGAAAGAAAATGAGGATAACAGTTCAGGTATTCCTTATTAATTATCTTTTTTTTTCCTTGTGAATTTTATAATGACTTCTCAGATTATGAATTGTGGAGTGGATTTTATAAACTATGGTACGTATGGTGTTATAGATAAGAGAATATTAATTCAATATGTACTTGTTGCACATTGCATAGTTTTATTTGAAATGTTATCATATATGAGGATGATGAGTAAGGACACACAAAATCAACTTCATCAAACTTTATGACACTGTTGAAGAAATTAAAATGAAATTTGAACAATTTCTGTGAAAAAGAAATTGGCAAAGAAGTTGAAACAATATTTAGATCTAGTGTAGCATTGTCTTTTGTAATTTTATGTCATATAAATAAAGTAAAAGCCTCCAAAATATTATTAATTCAATATCAACCTATATAGTTGTTGTTTTATATCCTATATTTATTCTAGAAAAAGTAGTATTCATCATTTGTTGATGTGATACCATTTAACATCATCATTCAAATTAATTAATTTCTTAAAGTACAGTCAATTCTCGAATTATCGCCATTCGATTCATCGCCATTTTCGCAATACCGCCATGATTTCCCAAGAACGTTTTTCCTGCTATATAAAATTCTCTTTATAACGCCAAATTCGCATACAGCCATCCGCCACCCTGTTTTCATAACAAACGTCCATTTTTAAGTGTCAATTATCTCGATAATACCGCCACAGGTGCATGTGGTCAGTGAAGCATGGCTAATTGGTTGTGACGCTATCCCTGTTGTAAAGCATGTAAAGGCAGACAAGGTACATGCAATTAAGTAATTAAACAAGAATTAATAACATGAACTGTTATAATAATTTTGATTTCTGTTTATTAAAAATCATTTTCACGGCTTCGCCACGAAAGCGGTAGTTGTTAAAGTAAGCCGATAACGATATTATTTTGATGATCTCTGCCTTAAACGATGCTAAGTTTGCTAAAAAAAATAATTATACAGTATAACTTGTGAACATTTCATTATCGATGATGCCAGAAACAGTGAATTTATTGAAGAATTCATTTTACGTACTATCTGCAATATATCACGACGATCGACCCAGCATTTTTTGTTCACAGACGTGCAGATTTACAAGCATACACATGTACTTGTCTTTATTTCATAACTGCACATTTTTTTTAGCGAAATTATACATAAAAAAATTACTTGAAGTATTTTTAAATTTAGAAATATAATTTTATATACATGTTCATGTAATAATAAGAATAGAAACGCTAAATGGTATTTCTAAGAATGGTAACTCTACTTCTTGTTTCCTAAAAATGGGAAGTTCAATTCATCGCCAAATTCGTTATACCGCCATGATTTCTAAATTACAAAAGGTGACAGTTTATCGAGAATTAACTGTACTAGTATTTTACCCCTGATTTCTTTGATATCTCAAAAAATTCATTTGGTCTCACCAAATTTGAGATAACAAGGTTTGACTGTAATTTAAGTTTTGCAAAGTTAAGTTCATCTTCGCTAGCCAAGGGTTTCAGATATGCTACTCTCATCATGAACCCTTGGCATACAGTGAAGTGAAAAGACGGGATTGTTTTTGTCACATGATCTCAAATCAATCAGGTATGCACAGATTGCATCATCGAAAGAAATAAAAGGCACATATTTAAAATTTTTTTACAAGAATATTTAGGAAGCAATAATTGAGTTATGTTTATTTATTATTTATAGTACAAATCGGAAGCTTCAGTATAGATTCTTAATCACATACTAGCATTTAGAAGATATTGTATGACGCCATATATATTCATAGAATTGCATGTTATCTTACGGATAGTTGTTTACTTGCGTTTTTAATTTCCGAGATTAAAAAGTCAAGAAGTATCCCAAACGCAAATATCGTCATTTACAAAAAACAATTGCTGATTGGTCGACCGACTGAGAAAAAAAAACAACTACTATGAACACCGTATGCCAAGGGATCATGAGGAGAGTAGCGTATCAGAAACCCTTCAACATGGCTAGCAAAGATGAGCTAAGTTATTACTTTGCTTTACAAAGCTAAGTAATATATTACATTGGCAAAGTAATTGTGAATTAATTAATGAGAGGATCGGTAATTATTTGTAGAAAAATTAACTGTTATTTAAATTGACCCCATTCCCGGAGGCTGTATATCATTTGCAAATATTGCATTTCAAGTGCTTAATTGAACATTCAAAACAAACACATTTGACAACACATACTCTTGTATTTCATATAAGTTTGTACTTCCTCTACTCTCTTAACTGTTCTAATGACACAGTCACAAACACATATTTCTTTTTCCAAATTTATTGAATCAATTAGACAAAACATCATACTATCAATTTACAATTTGACAAGAAAAAGGGGACAATGGAAGTAAATGGCCACATTGTGTTAACCCAGGGTCCGAGGGGATATCCAGTATACCAACCTAGCAAGTATAACGGGCAAACTGGTGGCCTGGCGTTCAGCGCCAGTACCAAAAATCCCAAACTATAAAAATACCACCCATTTGGGATTGGAAGAGTTTTCAAAATATCCGTTTACCCCGTTTCCCAGTGATTGCACCTGGTTGTTAGTACTTTACCATGTACTCCAGGACTAAGTCTCGCCTCCTGTGTGAAGAGGTAGAGTGGGCACCAAGACTGTCTAACTTGAGTGACCCCAATCTTTGACACACTTTTCCAAAACACACACGTACATATGTAAAAATTTGCTTTTTACAAACCGCCCTCTGTCTTAGATGACAGATGGGGGGAAACCCTAAGGCCAGATAATTTGAAAACTTCCCACTTATATCCCCCCAGACCCGCCCCCCTAACACAATGTGACGAATGAAGAGATTAAGGTCATAACTTGAATAAAAAGTTCTAAAGTATATAGTTCACAGCAAAAGTCATATCTATGTCTCCATAAGTCATCTGCTTGGAAAAGGCGCCCACGATCCATTGAATCACACACGGCTTTTTTGGACTGCTCCTATTGAAGTTTTTTTTTTAATAAATTTGTCATTGTACATACTTGCTGCAGAGGGCATTAAATGAGACATGTTCTGATTCTTGTAAAATTGAATTTTGATTTAGACTTAAAGCTGATATATAGACTAACAAATCACTTAGATATATCTTTTTTTTTTATATAATTAGTTTCTTAGATCAAAATGTAAAGGTCCATTGCCAGCAGCAGAATATATAGACCTCTCCAATTCTGAAATAGGTAAGTAACATATATAATATTTTTAAACTTTAATGTAGATTTATTTTTCTACTTACTTATATTAGAGTGATGTTACATGTTCAACTGTCCTGGATGATGTTCTCTAAACAATATTTGAAATCATTAGAAGAGAGATTTATTAATTGAAGAATGTATATCATGTAAATTATTTTATATTTGCGTTAATATACATATTAGAACTTAAAAATTTAATATTTATACACTATAAAGCCAAATATCCTTTTCAACAGACTCTTTCATCTCCTTATATATATTGTACACTTGGAGAGCATGAACTGATCATTAAAAACCATGAATTTTGTGATTTGTCATAGAAAATCAGACAAGAATAATTGAAAAGGCAATACAAGTGATGAAGACATAATTTAAATTATTTGTGATTCATTTCAGTTGTAATAGAGAAGCTAAGTAACTGTCCAAAATTGCAAACACTTAGTCTAAGAGGAAATAAGATTTATGAAGTAACAAATCTGGAATGCTGTCCTCAGCTGTGGAATGTAGATCTTAGTAGTAATGAGGTAAGTTTGAAACGACCTCATCACAATTATCTAAATATGTCTTTTAAATTAATGAACTGTGTTTAAGAACTATTTTAGAATATTTAGGAACTATAATTATTTGGTCATTACTAAATTTAAATTTATGAATCAATACCTTTGTTATCATAAAGATAAGATGTAAACTCAAGAAGGTTCTGTGTCTTTTATGTGTGTGTGTTAAACATACTGAATTCATGACCTTAAAGTAGACAGTAAACTCGTATAGTACGAACAAGGATATTGCAAATTCACAGATACGAGGGGCATTTCAAAAGTTCTGGCAACTGTTTAATAAAAGATTAACCGTTTAACGGTAATTATTGAGTTTGATATCATTGGAAAGATCAGAAAAATATACACATATTGTGACATCACTTTGTAATTTTTATGACGTTATAGCTCGGAAAATGACGTCAGAATATAGAATGTTTAGCATACTGACCATAAAAATGACGTAACAAAAGATACAATTTGATCATATCAAAATTTTCTAGACAACTTTTGCTCATTACTCGGACGCAAGTAAACGGACGCAAATGCCAGTTGGTGGAATGTTAATATAGACTACAATCTATCATACTGCATTTTATTTTGGAGATCTTCTTGTTCTAAATTGGTTTTAGCGAGTGTCAAAATTAGCATGGTTTTATCGAATCTCGCTCAAACTTTTGCATGAAAGAGACCTAAATATGAGAAAAAGACAAAGTTGACAATCAAAGAAAAATAATCGATCGGGTTACAAAATTCGATGGCATAAATTCGTCAGGTGTTTTAACCAGATGTGTGGAATCGATGAAGGCTCAAGAGAAGTTAAGTTTAGTGTGCCCCATATTTTCACGTAAAAACCAAAATGGCGACAGGGCAGTTGTAACCCCACCGTACCTCCACATATTCGCAACTTGTAATGCATGGAAAATAAATAAGATTTTACATGTCTGAGTAACTTATATTCATTTTTTGGATTCAAAAGTCATAAGCAGTGGTGAGTTTGGGGGCGCCGAAGTTGAATTTATATGAAAAAATACGCACAGAATCAAGTGGGGGAAAGATTTATTACATTTTATTCGTAAACGGTAAGAGCCCTGTTACTCAAAATATATTTAATGAAAACTGCATTAATATACTTCAGTTTAATACAGAACATGTTTTATTTCAAACAATGTAGATCGATATAAAAGACCGAAAATCCAGCCGAATCATGTAAATAAAAACCTGAAATGAATGTCTATGATAGCATAACCGGGCATAAACCGTGCTCGTAAACAAACCATACAATGAATAATGAAATTGCTGATAAAGAGTATAATAGTCCCACTCTACCTCTTTGCAAATTAAAATTTTCTTTGAAATATTTTTTCAAATAAGCCTTTGACAGAACTTTTACGATTGTCTCATGTGGATAAAAACGCGACTTTTCAGTATGCTAAACATTCTATATTCTGACGTCATTTTCGGAGTTATTACGTCATAAAAATAACAAAGTGACGTCACAATATGTGTATATTTTTCTGATCTTTCCAGTGATATCAAACTCAATAATTTCCGTAAAACGGTTAATCTTTTATTAAACAGTTGCCAGAACTTTTGAAATGCCCCTCGTATAGCGAAGTTATCTTGGATCCCCAGCTATATAAATTTAGCAAATTCCTTATACAGATATAAGTTTTACATTACCAGTTTATGTTATTAAATTTTACAATGTTGTAGTCTAACTTTAGTAAGAGATTTGAAGATTAAATAAAGATCACAACCAAAATATACTTTTATTGTAGATTAAGAGTTTGGATGGACTCTCTCGTTTTGTTGCAATAGGAACATTAAATCTTTCTAACAATGACTTAACATGGCATGAACTTGGGAAAATTCGCCACATTCACATCCTGAACCTTAGTCTCCATGGCAACAGTCAAATGGAAAAAGATCCATATTGTAAGTATAAATTTGTAATGTACTTCAGATCAAACATTCACTAGTCTCTGTAGATGGATATAGTTGAAAAGGAAAGAGTGGTAACAGACCAGTAGTAAACATTTTGTAACTTTTTACAGGGAACCATGTGCAGCTCATTGATCAGTTATTTGATTTATAGTAACTTCTAAAACTTTCTATTTTATTAATTGTACACTAGGAAGATTTTATCAGCAAGGTATCTGTGTGCATGAACCAATTTTGTCTCAAATTGTTAGATATATTTGACAGGTGTACTACATTATTTCATTGTTGGAATTGCTAAACTAATCCCACAAAATAGATTTATTTTGCAGGTGTCTTTATAAAAAAATGTTTTAGTTTTCAAGTGACACATGTTAATTAGTTAATTTTAGTGGGAAAAAATCCATTGAAAATACAGTAATTTGTTTTTTTTCTTCTTCTTCTTGTTTGTGTTATGGAGCAGAAAATTAGGAATCTTTTTCCTGGTTGTCATAGTAGACATGCCAAGAAGTGTAACAGTGTAGAACATGCTGTTGCATGAGTTTATCTTTTACTGCTACAAACGTCCCTTTACAGTGATAAAATATCAGAATTTTTTCTTCCAGATATAGAGTCTTTTTGACACATCCAGTGTATTTACCATCAGTCATTTTGAGTTAAGACTTGTGGTCTTTGGCACATTGCATTATGTTTTATCTGATAATGTTCAATAAATAGGTTTAGAGCTTTGTGTCAATGCATTCAGATCATTTAGAACTATTGTTTGATTAGATCAGAAAGATGTAATCACAACGAGTGTTTAAATGGATTTGTATCAACAGTTTGTGCAGACTAGAATATTTAGCAAAAACAGAAAAAAATACGCATTTTTATGTATCCCAAGTATGTTTTTCTTCGAAGTGTCTATATGAAAAAGTTTTAATTGCATGTGCAACTGATTTCCAAGAGTTACCGGTATTAAAAATTTTTACCCAGATTTTAAATTTGAAACTATCAATAATAGTATGTAGACACATATTTAGAAGATATAGCAATGAAATTTATTAATTCCAATCCTGTGCTTGAATTTACATTCAACTAAAAAAAAAAACCAGTTTTGTTCTTGACTAAAATTTACACTGGAAGCTCAATCCTCTCTGTGAATGCATTGTCAAAAGCTAATCAAACACACGAAGGATAGATTTGTGTACATACTGTTTAAAGTAACTATAGACAATTCTACTTTAATTTACAGGGAAATATCACATGAATTTGATACCTGAAAGAAAGATGATTATAAGATATCTCACTTAAGTATCATCATTACTCGATGACTCTCATGTTCTTATGGTTTACACCAAATTATGAGACTTAATAAATTTATGTTATTTGTAAAAAAAAATATATGTTAGTCTTACTCAGTTACCTTAAGGAATTTTTTTTATTTTATTTTATTTTTGTTTTTTAAATATAAAAATGAATCAATACATGTTTATTCTTCTATATTTGTTTTTCAAAGTCAAAAATTGGTAGAAATCAATGCAGAAATGCTACTGTAATTGTTTGATTGAAGTATGAATGATTAAGTTTAAATTGCAGTTTTTATACTTAGGGTCAGTATACTTAATGGTTTACACATTTTGTTTTTAGATCGGATTCATCTTATAGACTGCCTACCAAATGTGTGGATGCTGGATGGACGTATAATTACATGTAAGGCTATTGATCTGAACTTTTAGTATTAGTAAAAGCAAAGTAAATTTAAATGTTGTGTAGGTATATATTCTTAGCACTCTATTCAAATGACTCAATTTGCTTCTTCAAATATTTTTAATCCAATAGAATGGTACACTTAATGATTACCATTAGTTTATGTAGTAACTTGAATAATGATACTGATCCATTTTGTCTCGTACTCTTCATTTCACCTGTGTTGAGGAATTTAAACACATGCAGTGTGTATTCTTTTGAAAATTCATTTTGGTCCAATAATTGTATGCTCTATTTACCTTTAAATATTGATTTGTTCCTTATCAGATTTTTTAGCATGCTTAAGGCCCAATGATGAAATTAGAATTGTAGTAATGAGATTTACACTACATTTATCTGAACCAATATTTACATCTCACTCAAACAAAATAAGTTGTGGCCAGGGCTGAATTTATCAATAGAGAATTTATGTTTGCTTTGAACCACCATGCAGATGACATATTTGAGAAAAAGTGTTTTTTTTCCTTTCCCTTTTCACAAAAGCATTAAATCCATATGCTCCCTTTTCAAAGGATTTTTAAATGTTCACCAGTTGTGATGAATTTCTAAAGAATGATTTCAGAGAGACACAGATTTTCAAATCTCTTTGATATGTGAAGCAACAAAACATAAGGATTTGTTTACTGAAAAAAAAATAATCACAAGACAAGGCCTAAAAAAGTGTTTTTTATTAAATGGAGATTGACAATCTGATAATTCGATCATATCCCTTTAAATGAAAGCATAAAATGTTGCATCCCAATAGCCTTTCTGACCTGTTAGATCATAATGGTACATGTATAGGTACTCAGGTTTTTTTTTTTGACAGACAGTGACTGGGGTTTTATTGCATTTTTTTATCATTGACAGTGACTGGGGTTTTATTGCATTTTTTATCATTGCCCATGTTCAAAGCATCGGTATTTGTTGTTTTTATTTAAATCCAATTTTGATATCATTAAAGCTGCTGAGAGACTACAAGTCAAGCACTTTTTCCAAGATTCAGCATTAACTTCTAAACCAATAGTAAGTAAATTAAAATATATATGATTTTGTAATGTGTTAAAAATATTTTAACTAAATCTCATCCTGTAAAGGAGACAGTTATATATTTTACAGTCTAATTAGATTTGCTTATTTATCTTTTTTTTCAATTTGATTTATTTGTTTGTTTTTTTTTCAGAGACACAAATTGTCCAAAGAATGGTTCATACCTACAGCCAGAAAAAGAGTAGATGTCAATGGTATCTATGGACCAAAGGTAAGTAACATTTATTCATATTTCACTTGTCTCTAACAAACTATATCTTTTTTGCCAAAATAATAGCTAGATTGGAATTTGAAATGATTAGTACTTGAATATGGAAGTAAAGGAAAACAAGGTTAAAGCAAATGTGCACTGGAAATTTTTACGTCGATTTTATTTTGCGAATTTGAGTCAAAATGCTGTTGATTAATTTTTACGTTTCAAAATTTTGCCAATGACCTCTGCTTTGTTTACATTTTCGTATTGGTGATTTATTTTTAAGAAAAATATTAATATTTTTGTGAATGCAACGAACTTGCAAATTTGCTAAAAATTTATCTACAGCAAAAATTTCCAGATTAACGGTATACATGCATATACAATGATCTCAGCCAAATGATTTTCATTCAAACATATTGCTAATTTCTCAAATTTTTATGAATTACATTTCAAATGTCAAATTGGTTTATATCTGGCATTTCTCTTTAAAGTTTTACACTATTATTCTAGACATAATTTTATAACATTTTTCAGTGCTAGATTTCCACTATTACTTTGAGATTAGGTACTGAATGTGAAATGTTCATTTTATAACATTATAGGCAACCAAAGTCATGACCAGTTTCCCAGCAAATGGTGTGCACAATATAGGTAAGCTTGACTTGGGAAAATACAAAGATTGTGTGACATTTTTTACAAATTATACTTTTTAAAATGCAGAAGAAAGTTTTTGAAGCATGTTTTTAGCTAAATACTCAGGAGAGATGTAAATATCATCTAATTGGTTGTTTCACTGAATGTGTGATTTCATCATTAGAGATAGACAAGAAGAGATTAAAATACCTTGGCTACAATATTCAGGAGGACTTGATCATAGACAAAAAGTACACAAATAGGTAGGTATTTTAAACCCTAGTTTCTCTTACTAACTATTAACATTTGGTTAAACTTGTTATATGATTTCAATTTTTATTAATTTTTTTTTTTAGAAAGTTTTTTTTTTCATTTTGTAAGCCTCAATGGGAACTTTTTTCTCATAAAAAAAAAAAAATTACAGTTTATAACAGAAAGTTTCAGTAGGTGGTTAATTAACCTACCAGTAAATATTTTGACAGAGAATTCCAGGTGATGAAGTACAGAAGTAACTTTATTGAGGATGGATTAAACAGAAATTGAGACAGAGAGAATTAACGGAAAAAATGCTTCTGTTATTTCTAGGGAAGTTGTTAGTGAAAATTTGGTGCATGTTTTAAAAATTTTTTTTCAGACCGCTGTGCCAGGAAAATTTTTGTGAAAACATGAACAGGTTGTTTTGTTTTAAGAGTATTTTTTTTAGAAATCATCAAAAATTAACTGTGCTATTGTTTATGAATATAAATATTTTAATTTTAAATATGATTAATTGAAATAAATTTTAAAATTCTCATGAACAAAATTCTACTAAAATTATCGTTATGTTGATATCGTTGATGGAGAGGTCCGACAAAAAAATTAAAAGCAGATTCAAAAATTTAACTCATTGATTTTCTAAAAATATATAAATTGTACCTTTAAATTGTTCTATTATTATGTATTTAGAATTTGGACGTAATACATGTATAACAGAAATATAGTGATTTTTCTCTAATGCGATTCCCGTGAAAACGACTGTGAAAATGACTTTCATTAAACAAACTTTTGTTAAAATATGTGTAACATGTATTCCAAAATATATAATAAAACATGTAGTAAACTAGGCTTCTCTGGAATTTGCCCACAAATAGCAAATTGAAATTTTAGACAAGACATCTGTAAAAAGGCTATACGGGAAAGGAAACATTAGACGAAAAGTTAACTTTGCCAAACTAAACAAGAACGTGATTGAGCGTCTCCAATATCACACTATATCTCATAAAAACCTGCAGTTTTTTTTTAAAACAGAAAAAGAATATTCTTTACTTGTTTTATAGACTGTAAGCTTGACAAGAAATGGTGTTTTTTTGAGTAGCTAAGGTTCAAACTATACAACAAGGGAAAATGTTAAAAATACAAGTATAATTACATATTTTTTATAATGCTTGTGAATCGAAGATTTTTGCGCCGTGACTTAATGGTATATTGAAAAATCACTCAAAATCAATACCAATTTCATTCTTATATGAAATTTTGAAGACCATATAATAAAGATTCTTTTATATTATTTGTGAAATTTTGTCAGATGTCGTCAAATACTGTGCAACAAGTCCGCGTAATTTTTGAACGGCCCTCGTATATAGGAAAATTCTTTAAAAATCTCCTCTCATTAATAACAAAACCATAATTGCTCATATTTATATGGAAGCATCCTCAGGTAGTGTAGATTCAAGTTCATTCAAATCATGACCCCGGGGGGTCGGGCGGGGCCACAATGGCCGACCAACATTTTACATTGAAATATATAGGAAAATTCTTTAAAAATCTTGTCAGAATAACAAAGCCATGTGTCATATTTATATGGAAGCTGTCAAGAGTTAGATCAAATTTGTCAAATCATGAGGATAACATGGCCATTTTACAATAGAAATATATAGGAAAATTCTTTTAAAATCTTCTTCTCAAGAATAACAAAGCTATAACTGCCATATTTATATGGAAGCATCGCCATTTTCAAGTTTGTTCAAATCATGACCCCATGATTTCCCCAGAACATTTTACATTGAAATATATAGGAAAATTCTTTAAAAGTCTTCTGCTCAAGAATCACAAAGCCATAATTGCTCATATTTATATGGAAGCATCCTCAGGTAGTGTAGATTTAAAATAGTTCAAATCATAACAAAATGGCCGTCCATATTTTAATTCTGTCAAAATCATCTTCTCAAGAATGGCAAAGCCATGATTGGTCAGGACTGCTTTTGGATTTAAACTTTTCAATAAGGAAGCGCGGCTAATTGGTTGTGACGCTATCCTCTTGTTCATTTTGTTGTAAAGCATCATTAAAAAAAAAAAGGCAGACAGAAAGGTACATGCAATTAAGTAATTAAACAAGAATTAATAAACAATGATTTTAACATGAACTGTTAGAGAGATTATTTTGATTTCTGTTTATTAAAAATCATTTCAGATTCACAAATTTTTGTGCAAATGAACAGATTGTTTTGTTGTAAGAGTATTTTTGTTGAATCATGAAATAATGTCATGTTTATGAATATACATATTTTTATTTTAAATTGATTAATTGAAATAAAAGATGCTAAGTTTGCTAAAAAAATAATTATATGTGGTATAACTTGTGAATATATTTCATTAAATTCAGCAATGTTGAAGAAGTTACATGTATCATTCAAGTACAATGATGAAATACTGGGTAGATGATAAATACTTTCATTAAACAAATTCATGATCATGTATTATTATTACGACAGGCTTCTCTGGAATTTGTACTACCAACACACCTGGTAAAGGAAACATTTACAAGCATACACATGCATGACATGTATGTTGTCTTTATTTCATAACTGCACAGGTTTTTTTTTCAACTTAAATTATACATAAAAAATTACTTGAAGTATTTTTTAAATTTAGAAATATAATTTTATATACATGTTCATGTAATAAGTCAGATGAAACGCTAAAGCTTTGGTATTTCTAAGAACGTTCAATAAAACATCTCTGTTTTATTTTCATTAGACAAGTATACTCCATGGACCTTTTCTTCTTACCAAGAGATGTGAGGTGTCAGTTAGTGTGTATTTTACTGGGAGCTGTCAAGATTGATAAAGATGTCAAAGAGGTGGCGGTTTATCGAGAATTAACTGTACTATTGTATATTATTTTGAATGAAAAAGGCTGAGTATGAAAGAGATCATTTGAAAACTCAAATGGGAGAGGTAGGCTATTGAAAAACCATTGTTGCATAGTTCTGCTAAAACAAAATTCTGTTTAATCTGAGGATTGAAAATTATGCAGATCATACAGAGTTTAAATTCATCCTATGCAGAAAATGTACATTTATAGTGTTGAAGTACTGATACTGCTTTAATGCTGCAGGCTAAAATATGACTTTTTTGATCACATTTTCCATTTACAATACAATCAGTCTTTTTTTAATGTGCCATATGTGAAATTTCTAGACAGTATCTTTCTACATATGAAGGCATATCATTTTCCCTATTTGCTACAGGATGGAGGATTGTATGACAAATTGTACCTGTGCCTTTTCTACACTGTCAGTGAGCTAGTCAAACTAAGCCATGCCTCTAATACCAAACACTCTCCTGTCAAATATAAACTCAACACATTGTGAGTAACATTGGACTGAAAAGTGACATACTAGCATTGTATTTGATGTTCTTGAAATGATTTCAGCTCTTAAAATATTTTATTTATTTTATCAGATATTATGATTACAAAACTCTCCTAGCATCAGAAGTGGTCCAGCTGCTGTGTATTGTTCCAGCCTTTTTCCAATATGTTGCCAAAGACGTTGGTATGTACTCTATGGAAACTTAACAATTTGTTTTATAATGATTTCAAAGTTCTAAAGGGTCATGCTTTTCTTTGACTAATTTCATACAATGTAAATAGAATGTTGGGGAGTCTTCGATCTGTTCCAAAAAATATATAGATATATCAAGACCAAAACAATGAAATTACTTTAGTGCTGTTTTGCATTTCTTTGAATTCTACAATCAACCTTTCTGAAAATCAACATGTTCTGTATGTTCTGATAACAAAAATCTTCAATGCAAAGCCTACACTTTATATTTCATCTAGTTTTCTTTTTTTAAACGTATCCAGGTGTGATGAACTTAGTGGTCACTGCTACTGGGGATCATGACATCAAACAAAAAATTACAGCTGTATCCACATCAGTGTCACAAGAAGGGGTAAGAATTTAAAAAAAAAAACACACAAATAATGGTACTTTTTTAATTCATATAGCTTTACATTTCAGACAGGTTTAAAATATCAGAAAAAAGAGAAAATCTGTGATAAGTAAAAACTTTATAAAACAATTTTTTTGAAACAGGGGGAGGTAAGAAGGTTGTATGAAGAGTTATCAGAGCTTCTGCTACAGAAAGTCCAAGAACAGTCCCTGAATATCAGCAACAAAGCTCCTAAGATGTCCAAGTGTGATGAGATCCTTACAGTAAGCTTGATTATTAAATTATTCTTCTTCTTAGGCTTTTAATCTTATTTTAAAATGATTACATTACATTCTTCTTAAAACCAGTCCAGGAAAGCCTTGCCAATAAGGAATTCTGGGTCAGTAGGAATGGCTGAGTTCCACGCTAAAGGGAAAACCAGTCCAGAAAAGGATCCTCCCAGAGTACTCAGTGCCAAGAGGAGTGCTGAAAGAAATCAAAAGAAATTTCCTCGTAAGAAATGTAGTATAAATTTAACATTGTTTGAAGGGAGATAATGTTGGTAGTCTAAATTGCTAGTGACTAACTGGTATAAAGAAAAAATTCTGGAAAAAAAATATTTCAGCTTAGAAATTTCTTATAAATATCCTAATCATAATTTTGTGGGAAATAATATGAGATACTAGTATATAAAATGAAATATTCTCTTTTCTGCAGATCTTGGAGACCCATTGCTTCTTGGACCACAGGTAGAGTAATATTGTCAGTCCATATGTACATGTATGTGTAAATTTATTTCTACTCACTTCCATCTTTCAAAAGTGTTTTAAATCTTAAATTCTAGTGTGCATTGACTCTTGGCATAAATTAAAAATGGATTTTTTAAAGTACTGCAGAAGTCTTGTTCTTATTAGTCAAACTTGAAGATATTCAGAAGAGTTTTGATTTAATTTGGACATCAAGGGCAGAGTTGTAACCATAGTTTGGACATGTGATAGTTCCTTATAATTGTTTTTATGTCTATGATTTAATTTTTCCCCAGACCCTTGGAAAGATTGTGTCTCTGCCTCAGCCTTTTGTTGCATTAGTTGCCATGGATTCTGTGCCAGGTATCTGTGAAACTTAGTTCTTAATAAAAACTACTGTATGAATTTATCAATAAAATCTTTTAACAATTAAAGCTTGTATCCATTAAATGATATTGAGAAGGTACTAAACTTAAAAGATAATAGTAATATTTAATGATATATCATCAGATTATCAGAAAAGTAAGGTTTAATAATTGCGACAGGTGGACTATCTTTGCAAGCAAAGGGTTTCTGATACGCTACTCTCATAATGATTATGAGGAAAGTAGCGTATCAGAAACACTTGTGTAGCAGATGCAGGTGGACTATGATTTTGATTTCAAACTATCTATATTGTGAGTATCAATGTGCTATTATAATTGTACTGTAAATTTTGTCCAGTTGCTAACGGAGCTATGGAGAGTAAGCTAAAGGTCAGTGAGGATCATTATACCTATGTCAACATGGATCAGCTGATGTGGGACGATGCCCTGTCCTTCTGGAAACCAAAGGGGGCTATCGGAGACAGGTAAACATAGAGGTTTTATTGGAGGTTTTATTAATTGGTAACTCAGAGACAGTTTTCACTTATAATGTAAACATTGGAGTATTCCACTTTAAGGAATAGTTACACATGTCATTTTTGAGAACTGAGAACACTATGAATGTTTTTGTGAGATCTTTTCAATGCAATATTAAAGATCTAGCTTAAGTAAAAGGTGTAGGCTAATTTTATTTTTTACCGAGAAATGCCATGCTTTTCTCTTACAAAAATAAAATGCAGTGATTTCAATTAATGTAAGATTTTTTTACAAGAAAAATAAATTCATTCTAGATTTACAAAATAAGTATTTTTAGAAATAACTTTAAAAAAAATTCTATTTATAGAAAATGTGGGTTTAATGAAGAATTGAGTATTTTTAGGGACAGGTTTTGATTGCAGTTCATTGGCTTTGAAATCTATCTTTAATTTTCTATTTTCATGTCTGAAGAAACATTTGAGTAAATACACGAAGGGTTCACAGCAAGAAATATCCACTAGTAAAAGAATTTTGCAAAACTTTGCAGATATTTTTTGCATGTGAAAGAAAGAGTACAATATATGCATTCAATAACTAAGCAATGTGGCTCTCTATATACATATCGAGCATTTTCAGTGAGCTAAATTGTAAATATTCCACCTTATGTTTCAGTTTGCTCTTGGAGTTTATTGCTACATTTAAGTATAAAAACAGGTATTGATACATGCATTTCATTTTAGTTCAATCTTTCTTTTTCATGTTTTCTTCACTTTTATCCTTAGACTTGACTTTTAGTAAATCTGTCAACTATAGTCATCTATTACATACTGATATTAATGATTTTTAGCTGAGAGGGAAATGTGGCACAAATTAATTTATACTTATATGTTAAAAACTAATCATCTGGAATCTAGTCCTTGAAATCATATCTAAAATTGTTACAGAAACATCCTTCAGTGAGTGGACATGGAATTTGTGATGCTCCTACTTCTCTTCTTTTACTTTATAAATCCATTTCAAAGAAAGCGTTAGTGGGGAATTATGTAAGCAAAAAAAATATTATAGTGGTACCTTGTTAGAGATTGAATGATTTGAAGAAAAAAACAATAAGCTGACTACTGGCATCATTTGTTGACCCAGAAGTTAAGACAATAAAATTTTGTGTTGAAGTCTTAATGGAAGTCAAAAATTGGTTCACTTGCTTCTTGTAGTTTGTAAAGTAAACATCTCAAAATAAACTCAAATATTATACATCAAATATGTTCATAAAATGTAAATTTATAATTATAACATTGTGTTTGAGTGTAATTAGAAACTTTCACTTTTCTTATTGTTCCACATTGACTTTAAGTTTAAAAAAACAGAAACATTAATTCTACTGGTCAGAGACCATAAGAGCTTACCAGGTAATTGCGGGTAACTATGGGTTTGGTGTCCATTGTCCATCTGGCTCTCTTTCTGTACCTCTTTTCATCTGTAACCATTTTTCAAAACAACACATTGCCAATGGTATTTTTTAGTAGAGCTACAATATCACCAGAAATGTCTTTGAAATCACATCTATGTAGATAAGACTCAGTAAGTTATTTGATGGTTCATCATAAATACATGTAAGTTGGTGGATCTTGGTAATCAGTTAAATTTAAACATGTCAGGATCTGCTAACATGTATGCAATGAGTACACTGTATTATAACATCAGAAAATAAAACTACTAGTATCAAATTAATACTATGTATTTAGTTTTCAAACTGCATGAAAATGTATGTTTTTTTTATCTAACATATTTATAAGTTATTTTATAAGAAATGTTATTGAATGCAAGAGTTAAAAAGAAGAGATGTTGTAGTCAGTCTGATGATTTATTGTATTTAACTATATATTATTACACATTTTTTTCACAGCTTGCTTGGCTGTACCAAGTCGTGCACATGCCTTTTTTTTTCAAATTTACTTTATGTATCTGCATGAAAATTTAATTAACTTAGTTTTTGACAATTTATCATGTAAAAGAATTAAAGAATTGTTGACATATAGGAAGCATAAATGCTACAGATCATAATAAAAAATATGGGGAAAGTTACATTCCATGAACTATCCATCTGAAAATTATTGAAACATGTTTGTAATGTATTGTTTAATGCTGTTGTGTGTTTCTTTTTTTTTAAATAATTGCTCAATGATAGATACAGTAAGTGAATCTAAGGACAAGTTCATATGCTGAAAATAAGACTGGTAAAAAATTAAAAAACAGTACATGTATGTGCTTTTGTAATTTTGAATGTTGATCTTGATTTCGTTTTGAATTACAGACTGACACTACACACTGTGGAGGACTTACAACGAGAACTAGAACTAAAAGCAAACCTAGCAGACAAGACTCAGAGACCCAATACCCCTGACTGGATAACCTCTAATGACCCTAACACGCCCCTCATTTACTCCCCGAGGGTTCCTCCTGTCACCCCTCCAGAGACCCCCAAAACTAAGGTAATGACAAAGAAATAAACTGCAATACTTATCTGTGTTAATTTACTGAATATATTTAACATAAATTTTGAAAACTATGGAAGACTATAATATGTATCACCAGATACAGCTAATATTGCTTAACATTACACCCATAATTTTTTTCTTTGCAGTTAATGGTTTAATTTTATTTAGTAGTACTAAGTGAAATTTTGTTTACATGGGCTGTGTTTGCTGAAATGTTTAAATGTTACTAAAATTGTATTATGATAAAAAAAAAATATTTATGGCTTAATGACTGAAATTTTAATTTTCTTATTAATTCTTACTCAAAAATCAGAAAGAACTTTGTTTTTTCTTGTATTTTATTTTAGAGAAAGCATGTTAGAATTAAGCAGAGTTGCCCCCCTTTGGTAATTTTAAATTTTGGGGAATATATACAAGGAAAATGAATATTTGTGCTTTGTATACATGGGGTTTTGTTCAACATATAACCAGAGGGTTGTAGAGTGATATTTTCTTTATCTCTGTCTGTAATATTGAAATCATTTCTAATTATGTATCACATTGATAACCTTTGACCTTCTGTTTACTCCCAGCATTATGAGTTGATCATGGGAATTTTACCAGATCGGCTTTTTCGTCATGTTACTATATTCAGGGTAAGACAGTCACTTTGTGACTCCCTTATTTGTTGTGGCAAGTTACGTCTGCAAGTGAATGTGAATGAATGCATGGCCAGTCATCATGTAAACAGATCATTGTTTTAGTCAGGGTTATACAGAAGAGTGTTCCAAACACTGCTGGTATTTTCACAATTATTTGCTTATTAGATTTCACACTGCCAGATGAGTGTTTTCTTAATAGATTATTGAGAAATGAAAAAGATGAAATTCTGTTAAAGTGAGATTCACCTATGATTTAGTACTTAAATACATGTACACATATTTCTTATGATAAGTGATAGCCTAGAGTATATCCCATCACCACCTATGGAATCAGGATGTTGCATGACCATGACCCTATGTGACAAACCTGCATGTTTTTTGTTTAGATGGAATATGATAGAATTGTGATAGGCTTTAATTCTTTGCAGTTGTAAGAGATAACATGTTTAACATACCATTCCTTGGTTCAATTTCAGTTTACTTAGTAAAATTATATAAGTATCTTTTATTTTATTTTCATTTTTATACACTAGTACCTGGTCATTAGTTTATATCTACAGTGATGTACTATCAGAGCTGATTATTTGGAGTTGTAGACTATTTCATTTAAAGTTTGCATATTATTTAAAATTCTTGAAAATGTGAAATAATATCAATTTCTTTTAAGGTGTGAACCAATGAATTACAGCTTAATTTATACTATATATAGAGATAGGATATGATTTTCTGATTTTAATTAACAGTCCTTAAACACTACACCAAGACCAATGTCTTCAGTTTTAAAAGACAAATTGGACTTGAAGTTAGAAATGAGTCGCCGGGCCATGTCCGCAGGAGGTGCACTGGAGCGTAACCACCCCCATCAAAATCAGGTTCATGTTCCAGTAGAGCAGCAGCCAACACATACAACTCCTGAACCAGAGGTAACAAAATCAATTGACCTTTTTTGTAAATCTGCTGTCAGAAATATTTTACAAGCAAGTTAATTGTATATTGAAACGTATCATGTTCTTTCTTCCATAAATGCCAGTGGGGTTGAACTGGATTTTAGATCAAGAAAATTTTCAGGGCTTTCAATAAATGAAGGCAGGAAGCCATTTTCCACTGTTTCTATTTCTCTCACCTTTTCATAATTGAAAAAAATAAATTTTTGGAAATAATTCAGAAACAGTGCTAGACTCTTAAAATAATTAAATTCACCTCATATCAAAATTTTTCAAAACCCTGACTTTAAATATCTGTTTGATAAAGAAGTTCCAATTTTCAGACAAAAGAGACGAGTACGGAGACCGAGCCCCAGGCCCAGAAGACAGAACACGAGAAGAGTGATGCCTGTCTACACTGTGCTCTGGAAGCGGCCATGACAGAAGACAAACACAAACAGGTCAGGAGAGTTTACATTTAATTAAATATTTTTTAATTAACCAATAGGTCATACAGTTAACTCATCTGGTTCAAAGACTCCACTTACATTTTGTAACCAGAGATTATTTTGCAATTGATCATTCATATTACGAGGGGCATTTCAAAAGGTCCGGCAACTATTTAATAAAAAATTAACCGTTTTACGGAAATTATTGAACTTTGATATTTTTAGAAAGATCAGAAAAATATATACATATTGTGACGTCACCTTCTAATTTTTATGACGTAATAACTCAGAAAATGACGTCAGAATATAGAATGTTCAGCATGCTGACCATAAAAATGACGTAACAAAAGACACAATTTGATCAAGTTAAAATTTTAAAGACAATATCATTACTCGGACGCAAGCTAACGGACGCAAATGCCAGTTGGTGGAATGTTTACATAGACTACAATCTATCATATGGTATTCTATTTCAGAGATCTTCTTGTTCTGAATTGGTATTAGCGAGTGTCAAACTTAGCATGTTTTATTGAATCTCGCTCAGACTATTGCGTAAAAGAAACCCAACTGTGAGGAAAAAGAAATAGTTGACGATCAAAGAAAAATAGTCAATCGTGTTACAAAATTTGGCATAAATTCGTCAGGTGTTTTAACCAGATTTGTGGGATCGATGAAGGCTCAAGAGAAGTTAAGTTTAGTGTGCCCCATATTTTCTCGTTAAATCCAAAATGGCGGCAGCGCAGTTGTAACCCCACTGTACCTCCATATATTCGCAAATTTTAATGCATGGAAAATGAATAAGATTTTACATATCTGTGTAACTTATATTCATTTTTTTGATTCAAAAGTCAAAGCAGTAGTGAGTTTTGGGGCGTCGAAGTTGAATTAATATGAAAAAATATGCACAGAATCAAGTCAGGGACAAGATTTAGTACATTTTATTCGTAAACGGTAAGAGTCCTGTTACTCAAAATAAATTTGATGAAAACTGCATTAATATACTTTCAATTTAATACAGGACATGTTTATTTCAAAGAATGGAGAGCTATAAAAGAGACCGAAAATTCAGCTGTATCATGTAAGTAAAAATCTTAATGAATGTCAATGATAGCATAACCAGACATAAACCGTGCTCGTAAACAAACCATACAATGAAAAATGGAATTGCTGATAAACAGTATCATAGTCCTACTCTACCTCTTTGGAAATTAAAATTTTCTTTGAAAAATCTTTTCAAATAAGCCTTTGGCAGCACTTTTACGATTGTCTCATGTGGATAAAAAACGCGTCTTTTCAGTATGCTGAACATTCTATATTCTGACGTCATTTTCTGAGTTATTACGTCATAGAAATTATAAAGTGATGTCACAATATGTGTAAATTTTTCTGATCTTTCCAATGATATCAAAGTCAATAATTTCCGTAAAATGGTTAATTTTTTATTATACAGTTGCCAGAACTTTTGAAATGCCCCTCGTATAACATTGGAACATGTTTTGAATTTATTGTCTTCCTCATGTCATTTCTAAGTAAAAAGTTATATTTGATGCTAGCATAATATCCAACTAATGGCATATTTGAGTTAAATACAATTTGTTATTGAATTCAGTTCTAGTATTACTGTCCCGATTTAAAGCATAATTGCAAAATTTGCACCAGTTATTTTTTGGAAAGGAGATGATCATTAATTCCAACAATATTATTCATTTTTCAAATGATGAGCATTATCTTGGATATAAACATAGTGAGTCTTGTATGTAAGCCTTTTCATGTTGAGGTTTGTCACACTGAGAACATAGATTAATTAATGATGCCATAAAGGGTACATTGTGATAATCTTTTCTGTCTAACAGTGGTTCAGCTAAGTAAAGCATTTTAATAAATCCACTCTCATTCTAGCTGATCAATTTTTAATGAGAAATGACATGAAAAATTAAACTGAATCCCTTTATTTTAACATTAAAAAAAAAAGAATGTTATTTTGTTACATTTGCTCATTCTAGAAATTCTAAGTAACAATAGAAGAGAATAAAGAGTAGAATAATGTTAACAGTCAAACATATTCGATATTTTAATGAATCGATAAAATTTATTGACTTTTTTACCATGATACCATTGTTTTGTAATATTTACAATTCACTGAATGAATGAAGAACTAATTTAAACTAAATGTATTGATTACTAACAATATGAATGCCAAGATGACAGACATTAATTTATGTAGCTGCAGAACTGTAGCTCTCTGCTTGAGAAAATTTGGACAGATAAAGCAGAGAGCTAAAAACCTTCGATTTACGCCGACGATTTTTTGTCGCTCATTTCGGGTATTCTTCTTGTATTTTATACTTTCCCCAGCTTTAAAAGTGGTATTTGATCATTAATCATACATTTTACCTAAATTATGATTATTATTTACTTACCTTTCAATTCTAACAAACGACTTTTTGTGATTACGGACATCGAAATGAAACTCTTTTAAACCAACATTACAAAACTATATGTACAGGACTGTTTCGGACCATTAAATGGTAAATGAAGTATCACAAATAAGAGTTAAATATATGATTAATTATAGGATACAATTCTAAAAGCCAGAAAACGCTTAAACTACAAGAAATAAATACTTAAAGTGGTGACAAAAAATCGTCGGTGTAAATCGAAGGTTTTTACAACACTTGGATCTGTAGCTCTCTGCTTTATCTGTCCAAATTTTCTCAAGCAGAGAGCTACAGTTCTGCAGCTATAATTTATGCTGAAGTTCCAAACTTTCTGAATTTCCTGAATTAGTATTTTTTAATTTACTTCAAGTCAAACTAACTGCATCGAGCTCCTTTGCAACCATTTGGTTCAAAGGAGGCAGTGCTTAAACCCCCCCCCCCCCCATTTAGTTTCTGTTGTGTTAAGTAATGAGGGTAACAAGGTTATTCCTTGAGGATCAGTGTCTTACAAGTCTATGTCAGTTTATAACCTGTCCAACCAATTCAATCAATATCAGTCTATGTCAGGTTCTTCTCTGTCTCACCAGTCTATGTCAGGTTCTTCCCTTTTCCAACCAGTCTAGGTCAGGTTATTCCCTGTCACCCTTCAGTCTATGTCAGATTATTCCCTGTCCCACCAGTCTATGTCAGGTTATTCCCTGTCCCACAGTCTATGTCAGGTTATTCCCTGTCTCACCCTTCAGGTTCTTCCCTTTTCCAGCCCTACGTCAGGTTATTCCCTGTCACCCTTCAGTCCATGTCTGGTTATTCCTGTCCCACTAGCCTACGTCAGATTATTCCCTGTCCCACCAGTCTACGTCAGGTTATTCCCTGTCACCCTTCAGTCCATGTCTGGTTATTCCTGTCCCACTAGCCTACGTCAGGTTATTCCCTGTCACCCTTCAGTCTATGTCAGGTTATTCCCTGTCACCCTTCAGTCTATGTCAGGTTATTCCCTGTCACCCTTCAGTCTATGTCTGGTTCTTCCCTTCACCCCTCAGTCTATGTCTGGTTATTCCCAGTCCCACTCGTCTATGTCAGGTTATTCCCTGTCACCCTTCAGTCTATGTCAGGTTATTCCCTGTCACCCTTCAGTCTATGTCAGGTTATTCCCTGTCACCCTTCAGTCGATTTCAGGTTATTCCATGTCACCCATCAGTCTATATCAAGTTATTCCCTGTCCCACCAGTCCCTACCAGGTTATTCCCTGTCCCACCAGTCTATGCCAGGTTATTCCATGTACCACCCATCTTTGTCAGGTGTATTGCTTGTCCCCTTCAGTCTATGCCAGGTTCTCCCTGTCACCCTTCAGTCTATGTCAGGTTATTCCCTGTCCTACCAGTCTTTGTCAGGTTATTCCCGGTCCCACCAGTCTGTGTCAGGTTATTCCATGTACTACATGTACCACCAATCTATGTCAGGTTATTCTGTGTATAACCAATATATGTTGGGTTTTCCATGTACCACTAGTCTACGCCAGTCTATTACCATCTCTTATTATAATACCTGTTACAGTTTGAGATGCTGTTGAATACCTAAAGTAACATTGTCACCTGGAGTAAAAGGATTCAATTTTAATTTCACTGCAGGAATTTGAAGTCATTGGAAGCAATAGCTGTTTCGATAACACAACCTGTTTAATTATTAAAATATCATTGTTTTCTCCTATAAGTTTTTATTTCAACACCTGGCACTTGACAATTATTTGCCCAGTGATGTGGTATACGCTATTCTGTGTCGCACCTTTATCCTTGGGTTGATAAAGTGTGGTATTAGAGGGAAATACATCATTTATCACTGATAATCAGACAAATGTTCCACAGGCCAAAGATACGCATTGATTTATCATTGATTGTAAACATTGACATATTTTTTTAAATGTGAATCTCATGTTAATATGTAGGGATATGAAGAGGTGCTATAGTTAACGACTTTTCATTTTTTCAACCAAAAAATAATGATTAGAAATACAAATGAATAAAACTTTAAATTAAATCAACAACTCTGCTTAGGTATATTAATTCTTTGTTTGAATTGGGGTATTTAAAATCCAAGGATTCTGTATTGCACTAAACATTCATGACATTTCTATTTATTTGAGGTTATATGCAATTTGATTGAAATAAATTTTTCTACAGTTAGGGAAAAATTGCAATTCATAAAATAAGATTTATCTTGTTTAATCAATTTTGCACATATCATTTTCAAATTTACTCATACTCATACACTGAGTACATCAAAGTATCTAAGGAAGCTATCAATTCAAACTTATCAATATCAGCACATTGTCACCTCCATAACCTCAGGTATATCATTAACCACAAGGAAAGTTTGAATCAGGATGGGTTGTTTGATTTTCTGAGATGCTTTCATGTTAGGTTTATTAATATTGATCTATCTTATTCAATAAAACTTGCTGGATTTCCACAGGAGAAATCCTTTCTAGGGGCAATCATTAATGGGATATATTATGTAGAATATTGACATTCAAGGGATTTTATGCCAATACTTGCCACATTTCCTTTAGTAACATTGAAATACACAATATTGAAATCGGCATTAGTAAATACCGGGTATTTAAAATGGAATTTTGTTTGTCAATAGTATGTGGGAGTGTTAATTAAATGGATTATATAAGCAACCCTTCTATTACCAATTTGAAACAAGTATCCCTCTCAAACTTGGCAGGTAAAGGAAAGGCATAGGATAGACTTCTTAAATGTGAGAGATATTCCTATACATATAGTTGCCAAAGTTTACTGAAACATAAGAATCAGAAACAATGCACATAGCTTCTGTATTTTGACTTTTCTGAATTTTTAAATCCTATTGATTATGCATTTTGTATAATTTTTTTAAATCATTAAAATATAGGAGGGATTATCAGATTATATAAAGCCCCTGTTGAGTGGAGTTATACTTGCATGTCATATATGCATTACTTGGTAAATTGCATTTATCATTTAATCAGTTTCTGCATGTCCTTCATTTAACAATTTCTTACACATAATTGATAGAATCCTGACTTTCTGCCAGGTTATCATAAAATCTAAATTAAAGGTGAGAAATACCTGTCTCTTGCAAACCACTATGTAAGCATATGCCTCATTCATTGTCAAGAAATTGAAAAAGTGGACAGAGACTTGATATAATTGTTGTCTAACATCAGTGTACAAAGCTGGCCTATCCCCTCTCAGACTTTCATTTGTTAGATATTACACCACAACTAAGTGTGATGATCAAGTATTACTTTTCAAATTTATGATAAACATATCAATAAATTTCATTTTAATCAGGGAGACCTTTGATCTGTTCACTTTCATTTATCTCCATGTTTATGGTATCTTGTGATTCTTGTCGATTTTGCCTGTTTAAACAAGTTCATGTTCTCATAGTTTCCACTGACAATATTGAGTCCTTTACTGTCCTAAAAACTGACAAATTTTCTCTTTTTTCAGGTGTGTTATAAATTGACAAAATGAATTTTACTTTGAAAGTGAATTTATTTATTTACCCTTTTTGGGTGTGATACACCATTTTTTACCATTTTGTTAGATGTAAGATCAAGATTAGATGGCTTCCATTTCATTAAAAGGCTATTCACCCATAAAAATGGAAAACTGTGTCAAATAACACTTCAAGATTCAATTAGATTTTTAATAACTATCCTAAGAGTACTATATATACATAGGTGTCAATATATAATGGATAACTAAACACAAAATGTTTTTTAACTCTTCACTTTTGTAGCAAATATATCGCCCAGGTGTTAAATTGCTCATTCTTTGATTATTTGACAAGTGCTTTTTTCATAAAAGAGAGATGAATAAAAAATTTTAAAATATGAATTTTATTGAAATTTGATATTTATATACATAAATATAATATAAAAGATTGAATTTAATATATAATATAATTTAATATATAATTTATTGAAAACCTCCATGAATCAAATTTTACATGAAACAAAGATAAATTGCTGCATTTTTTTCGAGGTGAACTTTTTAATGCTTAAATTTATTTACATAAAGGTTTCCTTAAAAGACGAGAAGTAATATCTAAACTTTAAATCTTTTTTCTTTAGCCTTTGAATCTTCTATAATCAATCTAGATTTCAGATAGACCTGTGGGAAAATCATCAAATCACCTTTTGGTCAAGGAAAGCTAATGTTATTTTCTCACTTTGTTAAATAGCAGGTATCCAGGCATAGACATTTTGATAGCTAGGTAGATAAAATGTTTGCTAAATAATTACTATTGTGGGTAAAATTGTATATGTCTCTCTAAATGTCCCAAAGGGTAAAAAATCACACTGAAGTAAAGTCACTGAACTTAAAGTACTGAGATCTAAACTTTAAACATTTTGGTCAATATTTCATTCAGTCTCCCCGACTCATCATAGTCCATTGCAGTTTTATTTTCCTCGTCCCTTGTACTGAAATTAATTCCTCCGCGAATTAAGCACATGGCAGTGTCTAAATGGTTGTTAATAACAGCAAAGTGGAGAGCAGTTTTCTGTGTATTATCGTAACTGTTCACATTGACACCGAACCTGAGCAGAGCATTGACGCAGTCCGAGCTTCCCATCCTGGCTGCGTAATGGAGAGGCGTATGTCCATGGAGATCGCGTAGGTTCAGATTAGCTCCGTATTGTAATAAAGAGTAAGTGATACTCACTTGGCCGGCTTCTATAGCATTGTGTAGGGCTGTTTTATTGCCAATACTCATTATATTTACATTTGCTTCATTTCTCAACAGCAATGTGACAATTTCGGTTGCCTTGTTGGTGGCTGCGATATGTAAGGGAGATTTTCGAAAGTTAGTGGTTAGATTTATGTCAGCCCCAGTTTCAATAAGTAGTTTTGTAATGGGAAGGTTGTTGATTGCACATGCAAGATGCAAAGGCGTCCTACCCATGAGCCTCTCCTTGGTGTTGATGTGAGCATTGCTTTTCTTGAGTATCTGTTTGGTTATGTCTAAGAAACCGGCAGACACTGATAAATGAAGAGGGAGCATTCCGGACTTGTCTTTGAAGGAAATATCAGCACCACGTTGTATAAGCAATTTGGTTATTTCTGGATGTTGGTATATTATAGATAGGTGTAGAGAGTTGATGCCATTGTGGTCACATCCATCTATTTCAGCCCCTTTCTCCAGCAAAAGTTTGGCCATGTTTAAGTCATTTCTGATCATGGCGAGATGCAGAGGTGTCCGTCCCATTTTGTCTGCCGAGTTTATAGAGGCACCACACTCTATAAGGATATTTGCTGCATTTAGTCTTCCAGTTGTCACCATTTTGTGTATGATTTTAGCACCAGTTTTAATAGAGCTAGATTCATTCACGTCAGCACCATATTGAATGAAATATTTTGCGGTATCCAGGTTGTTGTGAAGAAAAGCAGTCTGTAGTGGGGTAGCACCATCATTGTCATGTACATTTATTTCTATCCCCGGTTCCAGAATCATCTCTAAAATCGTCTGCCTATGCCATCTAGCAATGAAGTGTAGTGCTGTAGTTCCATCCGATGTGATGGTTGTGCTTATGTCTGGTCGAAGCTTCTTGTACTTGTTCAGGACTTTCTGAATTTCCTCAATATCTCCAAGAGTAATGGCTTTCACTAATTCACTAGCAGCTTTCTCCAGGAGCTTAAAATTCTTCATTCTAAATGTCATTGTCTTATAAATATTGAAAAAAAAATTTCCTCTTCAAATTTGTTCCTATTATACACAATCTTTTTGAAGTTTATCTTAGCTGCTTTCCATCAGGATAAATCATTATACCTGCTGGAGACCATCCTCCTTGGTTCTTTGTTAAAACTGTTCTGGCTTGGGATGTTTTGCAGAATTACTTTTTGACATGGTAAAAACTGGTCACTAGAGAGCACTTTCCACTTGATTCAAGTTGCTTTGTCAACATGTAAATGTAAGTTGTCAGATTTTAACATTGAGTCATCATCGCAAATATATACACACTTTCATCTGTAATCTTTTCGTCTCTACTTTTAAAGCGCTCAATCCTAGAATTAATGGTAAATAAAAAGTTTATTTGCTTCCTGAAGTTTGTTGTCCTAACGTCAACGTAAAATTTAAAAATCTCCTCCACTGAAAATATTTAAACATCATAAATTTTTAAAACAAGTGCCCTTTTAATAGGCACCGGTGTTGTTTTCCATCAGACCTAGTTCCTGTGTGCTGAAGAGGCCTTTTCTGAAGTTTCCACATATTGTGTGCAAATGAAAAACTGAACGTTCACCATAAATATGCATATTGTACTTCGAACGACATTTAAATTCTCTGTTTATTCTCACTGATCAATAAGGTGAGTTTAATCCAAGGCAAAGACAGGGATTTCACTGTATTTCCGACAAATACAAACCCTTTATCTACCAATGGCAATTCATTGATCGCACAAAGTCTTTTTTCATTTCAATAAAAAAGTATCAATTTCATTTGCTTGCATTTTCTGTAGCCATTGATAGCTGAATATTTTTGATGTTTGTCCCTTCTCCACTGCCGTAAGTGGTTCAACACATTTCATAACTACGTTTATCGTGAGTAAAGTCATTCACACTATTCTAAAGTTTACCACCTCGAATAATATGAAATATTGAACTTGATTGTCGGTTTAGACACAAGTATTTAATGGCATTATCTGACTAATAAGATTTAATATTAAACACCGAGTACACAGTTTTGATTAAGGATCAAAGGTATTATCATTGACGGGAATCAGATTTAGGAGGTACAAGCGTGGCGCATTGTTTAGTTATCTGCTATCTGTTTCCGTTAGTTACAGGATAGTAAAGTGACATAGAGATGAGCTGTATAATTAAACATTCATTTCGTATATCAAATGTCACGCAAATTCCAAATTTAGTTTTCAGAGGCATTTGAAAATTTTTTCCTCTAAGGCGTCATAAGAGAGAAGAATTCTTTGAACTCTTTTATGAAGACAAAATAATGTGAATTTTTTATGAAATCTGAATTTAAATGAATCTTTTGTCAACTTTAAGCTTTAAAGGGTCTTTACAAAGAATTCACATTTAGGTAATTTAAGTAGAAGTCAAAATTGATAAATGATAAGTTTTACTGACATTTTTTCGCTTTTTCATTTACACTTTATAAAAATTTAAAAGCTTTAAATTTGAAAGAAAGAAAAGCCTCTTGTTTTCTTAATGCAGCTGAATTGCTTTGTGAACCATACATATGTATTTTACAACACTTCAACTATTTGATTTGACCCTGAGAAAAATGTGTGTAAAATATATTCACTTAGCAGGCAAAAGATCTTCAAACATCTTAACATTGTAAGGCATAAAAACAAATTATGTTGGCTTACCATCTTGAGTCAAAAAATGAATTGCAAAAAGTTTCAGTGTTTTTATTAAAATGCAATCAGAAAATGGTACATGAAATATATGGAGATAACAAACAGTATTAAACAATACAAAATAGTAGCAGAGCAGGTGGGATCATGTGCCATGGAGGAGTGAGCATCCCATGTCAACCAGTACTTTTCTAACAATTGTTTTCGAAGCATCTGCAAATAAAAGAATGTTTCAAAACTTAGAATTAGTGATATTTTTTAAAATCATCTGTTGTTAGAGATTTTGATATGAAACTGCAAGTTATATATTATACAATGTACATTAAAGAACCTTGTCCTTTAGCTAGAACAAAAGTGACTAAGGGTTAAACTTTAAATTCTCCTCTTAAAATATAGATATTGATTTGTTTTAATAAAAACAATTTCTGTTGTAATGTCAAACAAGTGGTCAGTTAGAGTTCTTTGTAATCGTTAATCTGTGTTTGCCTAAGTTCAACATAGGTTGGCCACTCAAGTGAAGAACCATTCAACTTAAATGTTAGTACTAATTAACCAAATATTTGTTCATTATACATCAAGTTTATTACTTTCTAATCCTATCTTATCTAGAATAATACTTGAAGTTTCTGATAAAATGGAAAATGTTGTAGCTGTGTATTCATGAATCCCGCCAATTGCGATTCTGTGTGTTTAATGACCTACCTCCTATTTACACATGCTTAAATCTTATCACTTGTCAAAAACTGTCATTTATATAAAATAATGAAAATTAGTCAGTCCTTTACTTCATACATAGAAGGCTAATATATTTTTTTTCATTAAATCTAGCATGTGGAAAACTTGCATTACGATATTTGCATATATATGTAGAAGGCTAATATATTTTTAGCTCACCTGAGCCGAAGGCTCAAGTGAGCTTTTCTGATCACATTTTGTCCGTCGTCCGTCCGTCCGTCTGTCCGTCTGTCCGTCCGTCCGTCTGTCTGTCTGTCCGTCCGTCTGTAAACTTTTCACATTTTCGACTTCTTCTCAAGAACCACTGGGCCAATTTTAACCAAATTTGGTACAAAGCATCCTTGGGTGAAGGGGAATTTAAATTGTTAAAATGAAGGGACATATCCCCTCGCAAGGGGAGATAATCAAGAAAAGAGAAAAATAGGGTTGGGTCATTAAAAAATCTTCTTCTCAAGAACCACTGGGCCAGTAAAGCTGAAACTTATGTGGAAGCATCCTGGTGTAGTGTAGATTCTAAATTGTTCAAATCATGACCCCCGGGGGAAGGGCGGGGCCGCAATGGGGAATCAAAGTTTTATATAGAAATATATAGGAAAAATCTTTGAAAATCTTCTTCTCAAGAACCACTGGGCCAGAAAAGCTGAAACTTATGTGGAAGCATCCTGGTATAGTGTAGATATTCTAAATTGTTCACATCATGACCCCCGGGAGAAGGGCGGGGCCACAATGGGGATCCAAGTTTTACATAGAAATATATAGGAAAAATCTTTGAAAATCTTCTTCTCAAGAATTACTGGGCCAGAAAAGCTGAAACTTATGTGGAAGTATCCTGGTATAATGTAGATTCTAAATTGTTCAAATAATGCCCCCCAGGGGAAGGGCGGGGCCACAATGGGGAATCAAAGTTTTAGATAGAAATATGTAGGAAAAATCTTTGAAAATCTTCTTCTCAGGAACCACTGGGCCAAAAAAGCTGATCATGGGGTAGTGTAGATTTCAAAATGTCTGAATTATGATCAGTGGGGTAGGGTGGGGATGCATTATGTATAACAAGGGGGAAATCTGGTAAAGAACAGAATGGTCAAAGCTTCTCAGGTGAGCGATGTGGCCCATGGGCCTCTTGTTTTTCATTAAATCCAGCATGTGGAAAACTTGCATTAAGATATTTGCATATATATATATGCATGGATCTTTTCACTAAATATTTCTTACAACTGAGATAATTTTTTTTTCAATTCTCCAAAATTACTTCAATTATAGTTGGTCACTAAAAATGTTAGAAATACAATTTACTGTAATTTAATCCTGAAAAAAATTATTCTCTGATTGAGTGAAGAAGTAAGTAATTTTGCATTTGTTGTAAAATTTTAATTTTAATATAGATAAATAAGAATTTTTTTTAAAAGGACTATTGATTGATTGAACCTGAAAGTCACTGTTGAATTGTAAAAATGTTTTTCACTTATCAGTTGGCTCGTAATAATGGTAGTGGTTGTATTTAGTTTTCCTATTTTATAATCGAAGACAATCTAGAATATCCCTATGCTAAACTGTTTTTATGTTTATTTTATGGCTTGGTATTGTAAAATTGAATGTCTTTGAGAGTTTTATGCCATTTTTATGCCCGATATTGCATCAGGTAGTCATTATGTTCTTCATTTTCTGCTCTTTACTTCCTTGGCAACTTATGGTTCATGGCTAAACAGTTACTCTTATACCACATTTTTCAATTGACGTGTAGTCTCTTGCATGGCTACCTATACTTGTATGGCAGTTTAGTGTAAGTGGTATATCTGCAGCAGAAAAAAAACTAACTCCCTGGCTCCATTTAAAAGGATCTGTCATTTTAGCTGCACTGATATGCACATGAAATACAGCACTATATATATTCAAATAAAATGGTGTGCAGATTTAAAGTGTAAAGTATTAATAATTAGTAATTATTTTATCAATGTTATATCCACTATGTCCATGAAGAACATGCCAATACTTGAGCATGACCAATATTTTATCATTCAATTTTTGACTGGGCTGTGCTATAGACGACAGCTAAAGATATACACTACCCGAAGAATGTGTCATGTTGGCCTATCAGACTTTGAGTTCCCTGTGAAGAATAGCCAATGATTGATGGCTACTAACTCTTGTACTTTTCCTATTGTAGGACAATGAACAAGCTCCTTCTGCCGAGGGGGGACAAGAGGAGGCCAGGGAACACTTTCAAAGGTAAGAGACAGATTTACACTGTAATCGAGGGCCCTAGGTCCGGGCTCGCTCGTCAAACCAGCCATCCAGCTGATGAAGTGCTACTAAAGAGGCTCTGTCATCTCCACAGTGACATATTGCTGTAATATTCCAAAAGTACACAGTCCTATCAGCTTTAACACTCTTTGCCGAGTGATAAAGCACCATAATACTCGAGGGTTTCAAGGTATTTATGTCCTCTCCACCTTGATATTTTTTTTTCAGAATCGTTATTGTTTATCAGTTCTTTTGGGTAAAGTGTCAAATTAATAAATGTTTAACTGTGAGGATCATTAAGAAGTGATTTGTACTGAAATCTTGTTGGTTGTAAGGTAGTACTAAACATCCCAGTGAGAAAAGAGGTGTTAAAGAGGTTCAAGGGCAAAATGAGACATTAAAACTGAACAAACTTAAATGTTAACTTTGTATTTGGTTTGCATGAATTAAATTAATATGTATTTTAGGTCCTATTTGAAGATTTCATGAATGCAATCAACAAAAAAGATCCAGAATTCATACTAGTATTCAAAACCAGAAATAGTCTACATTTATTGATAATGCCCCTACTCATGTTGCTATATGGATACTTTACAAAGTTCACCATTGAAACACAATTATGAGGAGAAAATCTGTAATAAAATAATGGTTTTTATTTTATGTTACTATTTTTTTTTTACTTTTAATTTGATCACCTTGTATTTCATATTTCCCATAACAAAATGTAGTAGCTTCTTGTCCATTCACATTAAATGGAATCAATTTAGATTCATCAATTGCAAAATGCATTTAGATTCACGTAATGAAGATAGACAGTTACAATTGAAACATCCATTAATGTACCATCATTTGCCAACCTTGCATATATTTCTTCTGCCATCCATGACATGATCGATATTCCTAGAGTAATTTTATCTTTTTTAGTGGAAAAGAAGCAGATACCAGTGCAGAAGAACAGGTGCCCAAAAGTGAAGTTAAATCAGAGGAATCCTCAGGACACCCCCACCCCAGGGACCCCGATATCCCACCTGAGGGAGCCGTGAAAAAACAGACGTCAGAGGAGGCGCTGGCAGTCACAGGCCTGACCCTGAAGATGCAGAATTCAGGGGACGTCCAAGAGACACCCAGAACCAGTGGGGAGACAACAAGTCGTAGTGAGGTCAAGGGGTCAGGAGGTCAAGGGACAAATACCAGCCGACAGACCACACCTAGGAGTGGACAGAGACCTACTTCAGGGTTTGTTATAGGCTAGAGAAAATAATGCTGTGAATTCATGTTGCTACAGTGTGTGATACAGATAAAATGTTATGGCATTTTTCAAGAAAAGTGTATAACATATATGTTGAATAGAATGTTTTTCAAGTGTATCATTTATTAACAAATGAGAAGCATCATGTAACAAATCTATCAGTTTTATATGTTATAAGACAGATAATGAACATTTCTTCGGAAATTAATTTCTCTTTGTGCATTACAGAAAGAAGAATGTGAACACCCGACCATACAGTGCAGTGGATGCTTACAGGTATATTGTAGCTCATCCCAAGAAACCCAGTGTGGAGACCGGTTACAACACATCATACCAAAGACAGAGAACAGAGGCCTGGAAACAGACAACAGGAAAACAATCTACAAGTAATGCCATTATAGTAGTTCTTTTTATTGCAGTGTTGCTAGGGCAGTAATATGCACTTGTTGTACAGGTGTGATATGCATGGGTATTGAGTCATTTTATCATTTTGTTTTTGAAATCAATGTTAGATAACTCTTTTTCACTAGGTTTCTTGAATTTAAATGTACAAGTATTACCATTCATTGTATTTACGGTAATTTTCCCTTTTGCAAGGGAAAGCACTTACATTTTCAATTACCTGCATTAAGAAGTAATATACCTCTAAAGATTAATGATATGAAAAGGGTGTCCTCATGAAACAGATGTCAATTAAGCTTTATGATGTTAAAGGGAAGAGATGTATTTTGTATTTTACACAGTGGAGGACGTTATAAAGGTTTCTGTGGTACCTGTTGTATCTAAATCAGAAGGTAATCTCACTCTTGTGGGCGTGGCTATCCTCCATCTTGGAGGTTCAACCTTAACTATGCAGATTTTCTCTTAATACACGAGAATCAATGGCTTTTTTTCTCTTATTTAATAAATTTACCAATATACATGTTTTTATATATATTTTTGCACAGCAATTGTATTCAGTTTTAATTTTTTTTTTTTAAAAAGCTTATCTTCATTTCACATATACTTGTCACATATTCACATAATTATAAATAGCATAATACACAATCACTGCTGGCTTAAAATAATTCAATCATTATGAAAATTATGCTTCAATATTGATGTTTTTATTTATTTATTTGAATTATGTTTGTGTGCAATTTTGTGACACCTGTTCTTTTTAAGACACCTGCACAGAACTTAGCAATCCTATGGATGTGGTGATGATGCAGAGACAAGGTGATCGTAATGTCCCCAGGATTCAGTCTTCTCTCAGTCTCTTTTAATTTTTCATTGTTTTAACCAGATTTATATTGCTTTTATCACTATAATACTGTCCATTCCTCAGGTTCCAAATGTCAGCAGATAAGTAATTGATATCACAGAATTAACAAAGTAATGTACATGAAGTAAATACGTCAGAATTACTGAAATTTCAATGTGCATCTATAAAGGGAAGATATCAAATCTTATATTAACAGAAACTTTGATATAAGCACCAATAATGCATTTTCTATCCAAAAATTGATAAACAAGTATTTTAGTTCTTCTCTTACATGAACTTTCAGTCATTATATAATACAAAGTTTAAAAACCATGTGATATTAATGCAAAATATTACAATCTACTTTGATTTGTATTTTATGCATATGAACATTGAAATACAAGGGCTATTTAAGATTAACGAAATTCATTTTCTCTAAAAAGATTTTTTTTGTACTGTTACAGCTACATTTTAAGGTGAAAATGTCATTCTTTACAAGACAATTTCTAATTAAGACTTCAAAGAGCCTTAAATTATAAATTAAGGAGCATGGAAATTGTTAATCAGTAAAAATCCAATTTCAAGATTCAATTTAAGTTCTATTTGATCAAATAAATGATAATTGATTTCTGCTGAGGAATGGATCTCCTTAATACAATATTTAAAGGTCCAAGGCTCAGTCCATATTATCCAAGACATAAATTGTATGATTTTCCAGTGTTCTTTCTTTCCGTTTCCTTATGTGTGAGGTTTTCTTTATCAGTCCAATCTTTAAAGGCTTTTCTTTGTCACTTCAGTTTCACTACAATATACAATTATATTGTGAACAAGGATATTTTTGTTAATTACATGGATTAGAAACAAGGAAAATAAAAGGGTAATTTCTGTGATACTAATTTTTATATACACTGTATTGTGAAAAAAAATTGTTTAAAGGGGGTATCTGTATGAAAGCTTAATTGCATATATAGAACATAAACTATTCCCACATAGTATTTTTCCAAGTTTACAATTTATCGAACCATGTATATATGTAATATGTAAGTTGTGACATTGTAGTAGGTTGATCATGGTTGAGTTGCTATGCATTTTAATAACAATGACAAATAAAGCCACAAAACATGGCTAAAACATTTCATTGTCTTCTTTGTTACCATGTTTTTGTTTTTCAGAGTACAATAAGGAAAAACAGCTTTTTTCATATCAATTTGGAATTTTAGTTTTGACCCTAATGTCAGATTTTTATTCCCTTTCCACAATATTCAGAATTAATTCAGACAAATTCTGTTCATTTTACAGGAAGGAGAAAGTCTCCCCCACCCCAGAGACCATCTTCTCCTGCTGCCATTATCAGAATCCAGTCAGCCAATCAGGACAGCCCTACTAAAAGACCATCCAGTGCACTTCATGTCAAGGTGGGCTCTGATTGGCTAGCTGGAGGTCGTGATCTTTTCTGGGAAAATGTTCAAAGGAGGCCAAGGTCAGGACATGTACCAGGGTGGAAGGAAGGACTTCCTGAAAGCATGAAAAGACCTAGATCAGCTGTAGCTAACAGAACCCTGAGGTAAATAACAATCATAACACATTGTTTAATCAAACTCTGACTTTAAAAGATTATTGCTTCTGTAATTTGGTACTTACCATATGATGATTGAAATTAATATGTTCAGTTTCTTTGTTTGTTATGCTGGTAACAGTCAAAATTTTAAGCTAAGTTTTTCTTGAAAATTATAGTCTTGCATTCATATTTGAAAACTGTTTTAACATGCAATATCTACACATGCAATATTACTCTGTTGATTTTTTTTCTGGCCTGGTTTTTACAGGAGATCCCGAGCCTCCACCCCAGTCACTCCCTCCTCCTTGTTGTATGAAAGCATGCTTCATGGTGAGTATTATATTCTAGGGAGTCAAGTTCAGTCATGCATTTTTCAGATTTCATTAATTATATTCAAAAATTTATATGGACATATTTACCAGCAACCCTTGAAGATTACAAAGTTGTGCCAATTCCGTTCCGTGCGGGTATATATCTATTTATGTAGTATTGTATTGCACAGTAATGATTTTCCAATCACGGCTTTGTCTGGGTATTGCACAAAAGTGCACAAATGAGTAGGTGAAAACAAGTAATTTTTATTAAAGAATTTTTTTGTAGTAATAAGTTTTTTTAATGAAATATAATTGGCAGAGTTGTCTATCCTTGAAATTTTTTTTTAATGTCTGAATATCAGGCTTAAATCTTTTTCACTTACTTCTTCCACAGAGCGAGTATGAGTATGCTATTTTCAAACAAACTGATAATGTTCTAGGCCATTGCAGTTCAATATTTTAATAGTAAATCTACAAAAAAATTCTGAAATACTTTATAAGTATGTCAAATTTAAAACAAAAAACTGAAAAGAACTATAAATACTAAACCCACAAAATGTCAGATTGATATATGCAACCCTAATTTTAGACTGAATATCCACAGGTTTTATTTAATATGTAACTGGGTTTTGTGTACTGTACGTGTGTTTATTTTTTTAAAATACACTTTAAATAAAAATTTACCTAATCTACAGGTCACGAACAGGTTTAGTTCAATCAAGAGTTACAGTAACTGGCACCATTTATGTTTAAATCAAAATTATACATGTGATTGTACATAAAGGGAGTGATCATAAATTACTGCCTTGTATAATTGATGTGAAAAGTGCAGAAGTAATAATCATGCAGATTCAAATACACATGTTAAATTTAAATGCCGTTTTTGGTTTCTTAGGTTACCCGACTCCTAATGGATCCCTCCCAGAACTAACTGACCTCTCTGACTACCCCCATCCATCGGGCAGTCACCGCTTACGCATGCTTGGTACCCCCCAGGGGGGACAAGCGGACTTTTACACAATTCCACCACACGATACTGTATATAGGTAGAGCTAGACCCAGATGCTAGCTTCAATGTTTAACATGTGAATGCTCTAAACTGAGTATGTGTGTATATTACAATGTATATGTTATCTGCATGGTCTTATTTTTATACATTGTGGAACTAACTTTTGCATTGTAATGAGGTGAATAATGTATTTCAGTGTTTCTAGTCATATGGTAGCGTCCTATGTACTTGCATGTCCCCATTGTTGCTCAACTAACTTATACTGATGTGATATTCTACAAGGTGCATCTTGATTAGTGCCAAAAATTCTCAACAGAAACATATTATCAATATTTTAGTACAATACCTGTTATGAACCTCTACTACACTGTGATAATACTGAAAATCCTATATATTTATTACACATTCCATAAACTGCTGATCAGTGTTATATTTTACTTTTTAGTAGATGTACTCCTTTATAGAGGGTTTAATAAGTCTTTTGTGTTTGTATTTTAAAATTCTTTTCTTGTTATTGTTAATAGAACCCTCAGTGAAAAAAGTAAGACCTTTACAAAGTAGAAAAATGTAGAAATTTAGATTTAAGCTACATAATAGAGAGGAAATGTTGTAGTGATTGGCTTAGCAATTTTACATAGTTTTACATAGAATTAAACTAGCCAATTGCAAATTCTGTTATGTTGTTGTCAGGCAGAAATAGTGTCCAATCAGATTCAGGGTCACATTTCACTGACAGCATCATGTGACTGTTATGTGAGTGCTGTCTTAGTGGGTAGCTATTTGATGCATGAGTTGAGCTTGTGTCATTTATCCTTTCTGATGAGAGTTCTTCCTTATATTGCTATTGTGTGATGGTTTTGTGGATGGCTGCCTGGAACCTGTTTCCTGGGTGATGGAAAACTAGCATAATTTTTTTTTTCTCTGAACTTTCACTTTAACCTGAAATCCTCACTTATGGTTGCTTTGGGATGTGTGTTCTTGGAAAGGTAATATATATCTAATTTATTTTGATCTAATATCCCTTTTTGTAACAACAGAGTTTATTTCCAATGTACCAAATTTTCCAAATTAATTGAATATGCTTAATAATAAAGATCTTTATTTCTTACTTTTAGTAACTAAAAATTATTTCTCAGGTTTCAATTTTCTGTATCTTTTTTTCTGAATTTTCTATAATTCTCATTTCCCCTGATCCCCAAAAGTAATGAAAAAATTTACAAAATGATACTCTAAAATTGTTAAAATATGGATCTTTTTTACCTTTTTTTAGCTACAGCAACCCACCCTGCACACCTATGTCCACTAGTGCTAAGTTAAGCTTCATCAGTATGCAGTGTATTCCTGAGTCCTGGCCGGAGGAGCGGGTGGCTGGATACATTAACAGGCTGGAGGTCCACCATTGATAAGGGGGATCCATAAATACAGATATACATGTACAACGGACAAATAGCCAATCACAAGTTACCATCTTAAATAATTAGATCAAATTTAATTTTTTTAAGTAGCTTATTTACTTTTAAGATTGTTTTGATGGTAACTGTTTACAGGTTTATGTACATAAAAATATGTATATGCATACAAGTAAAATGAACTTCTTATTCATTAAAATTCTACATACAATTTATGAATTATTTAATCATGTCAAATTTTATTTTCATGTTTAATTTATGAAGATTGAAAATCTGTGATAAACCTATATCTTGTGATAATTTATATTGTGCAGTTTATGGGGTAAACATACACAAACTCTTAATTTTTTTTTGGATTTAATTGGTTAATATATACCCACTAGTTTATTGTAGAACAAGTTTGGAGCTGCTACATTAAAATGAATATTTTATCTATGAATTATTAAAGAACTGTTTGATATTAGCGTTGTTGGTTCTATAGTTAAAGTCTGTATAAAGTGTATTTCTATAAAATGAGAATGAATTTTACCAATTTATTCAGAAAATTTAGTCTCTTGCTTTAGCATCATTGAACTGTGCATTTGTACATATACTCTTCAAATGATTGGGGTATAATCTGTTTGAAGGTAACGGAATTTGTTTAGAAAAGAGATTTTTTTGTAGAAATTTTTAAAAATAAAGTTTGAAATTTTCTTGGATTCTTAAGTAAAGCTATTTGTAAGAACTAGGTGGTTGTGATTCTTGATCTTCCCAGATCTTATCAAATTGTAGTATGTTGCAATGCCTATTATTCATAAATTATCCAGAGTTTCAAAACTGTCCCTGATGTCTCTGGCATACCCAAGAAAAAGGGAAAAGATACTTTATGTTAACATTTATATACAAGATGTGTTTGTGAAAACACTGATGCCCATCTGATGGTACTTGAAGAAAGGTTCTTTCACAAGGAATACACCAGGTCCTGTAAAGTATGAAAGTCATAGCCCCACCTATTCAAATGTTATGACCAAGATTGAATATTTTGTGCACAAATGAACAAACAGAGCAAAAAACTATATATCCCCAAGTCTTCATTTACAAGGGCTAAACAAGATGTGTTTGTGAAACACTGATGCCCCCTTGTGGCAACATAGGGAAGATTAAACTTTTCTTAAATGCAAATTTAATATAAAGTACCCAAAGTAGGGTATTCTCGCTGGAAATACAATTGTGAAATATGAAAGTAGGCCAAGGTTTAAGTTTTTTTCATAAGTATGGAAATCTCCAAAGTCAAAATGTCAAGGTAATTGGTAATCAATGAAAGGTCTTGCCAGAAAGAATACATATGTGAAGTATGGAACCCATAGCCCTAACCCTCCAAAAGTTATGGCCAAGGTTATAAATATTAAAAAGTAGGTCAAGGTCAAAGGGTCAGAATTCTTGGTGTAAAATGAAGGGTCTTTGCACAAGGATGAAATATGAAAAGTATGAGAGCAGTAGCCCTAACCCTTCAAAAGTTATGGTCAAAGCCTGTTTTTTTTTAAGTAAGTCAAACATCAAGATCAAAGGGTCAAAGTTCTTGGTATCCAATGAAGGTTCTTTTCACAGGAATTAAGTATGTGAAGTATGAAAGCACTGGTCCTTAGCTTTCAAAAGTTATGACCAAGGTTAAAGTTTTTTTCATAAGTGCAGATCTCATCAAGGTCAAAAGATCAAAGTAATTTGTATCCAATGAAATCCAATGAAAGGTCTTACCACAAAGAATACATATGTGAAGTATGGAAACCCTAGCCCTAACTCTTCAAAAGTTATGACTAAGGTTAAAAATTAGGTCAAACTCCAAAGTCAAAGGGTCAAAGTTCTTGATATCAAATGAAAGGTCTTGTCACAAGGATTAAAAATTTAAAGTATGAAAGCACTAGCCCTAACCCTTTAAAAGCTATGATCAAGAATTTCTTTTTAAAAGTAGGTCAAACTCCAGGGTGAAATGGTCAAAGTTCTTGGTATCCAATGAAAGGTCTACTCACAAGGATTACATATGTGAAGTATGAAAGCACTAGCCCTTACCGTTCAAAAGTAATGGCCATGGTTAAAGTTATTTCATAAGTACAGAAATCGTCAAGGTCAAAAGGTCAAAGTTGTTTGTATCCAATAAAAGGTCTTTTCACAAAAAAATACATATATGAAGTATAAAAGTCCTTGTTTCTACTGTTCAAAAGATATGGCCAAAGTAAAAGTTTGGAATTTTTGTGTAAAAGTGGGTCAAACTCCAAGGTCAAATTTGGTGGTACCCAAAGAAAGGCCTTGTCACAAGGAATACAAATGTGAAATATGAAAGTCATAGCTCAACTAAATCAAAAGTTACGGGCAAGGTTAAAGGTACTTGGACACATATTTGAAGTCAATATTTTCTCTATATTATTACGACTTATATATTTTAATAGCATTTCACACAATAATTAATTAAAATCTTTTTTTCATTTATAAGTTATTAAAACTTCAAATTTTTTGGCGGGTTTGATTGACTCATCCTTGCACTTTCACAAGTTTTAACCTTATTCTTAATCCTTAGGAAAAGTGGCAATCTTGTTGTGTATTAATGAGAAATATTAAAACTTTTATCCAGAAAAATGATTTTATTCAGAGTAGAAATGTTAGAAAGCAAAACTCCTTCACAAGTATCGTTATTCCGAACTAAGAGTTGCGTACAGATTTTAGCAAATCGAGCACACTCGTGTTACGTATGTTCACAGTTTTTGTAAACAGGGCACGAGTTTTGTTATTGTTGATGTTTAGAATTCACCGGGTCCGTTCAGCCGTCACAGTCTGCTTACCACAACTGCATGGACTGCCAATATATTGTGTATTTGTTTTGCTTTCGAACAAACATGTGTACTCTAAATTTTCTGCATTATAGTATTAATATTTTTCATTTATACACAACGAGATTGCCACTTTTCTAAGGATTGAGAATAAAATTAATTTGTGAAAGTGCAAGGATGTGTCAATCAAACCCGCCAAAAAATTTGAAATTTTAATATATTTTGTATGAAATAAGATTTTTAATTAATTTTTGTGTGAAATGCTATCAAAATATATAAGTCGTAATATCATAGAGAAAACAAGATGTGTTTGTGAAACACTGATGCCCCCGTATGGCAACATAGCAAAGATGTAAATTTAATTAATTGGTACAAAAAGTAGGGTATTCTCACTGGAAAACAATCGTGAAAGTATGCCAATTTTTAATTTTTTTCAATAAGTACAAAAAGCTCCAAGGTCAAGGTAATAGGTATCCAATGAAAGGTCTTGCCACATAGAATACTTATATAGAGTATGGAAGCCCTAGTCCTAACCATTCAGAAGTTATGGCCAGGTTTAACTTTTTTAACTGTAAGTCAAACTCCAAGGTCAAGGTCAAAGGGTCAAAAGTTCTTGTTATCAAATGAAAGGTCTTGTCACAAGGATTAAAGACGTGAAGTATGAAAGCACTAGCCCTAACTCTTTAAAATTAATGGTCAAGGTTTGCTTTTTTAAAGTAGGTCAAACTCAAAGGTCAATGTCAAAGGGTCAATGTACCTGGTATCCGTTGAGGAGTCTTTTCATAAGGATTACATATATGAAGTAATTGAAAGCCCTATCCCTTACCGTTCAAAAGTTATGGCCAAGGTTAAAGTTTTTTCACAGGTACAAAAATCTACAAAGTCAAGGTCAAACGGTCAAGGTTGTTGGTATCCAATGAAAGGTCTTTCAACAAGTAATACATATGTGAAGTATAAATGCCCTGGTATCTACTGTTCAAAAGATATGGTCAAAGTAAAAGTTTAAAATTTTCATGTAAAGGTGGGTCCAAGGTCAAGGTCAAAAGGTCAAATTTGATGGTACCCAAAGAAAGGTCTTGTCACAAGGAATACACTTGTGAAATATGAAAGTCATGGCTCCACTAAATCAAAAGTTATAGGCAAGGTTAAAGTTTTTGCGGACAAAGAGACAAACAGACAGACAGACGGAGGAACACGACAAAAACTATATACCCCTGAAACTTCGTTTACGTGGGCATAATAATAACTTCAAATCTGTGTCCAAGTACCTTTAAAGCGTTTGCACTTTGCAGACAAACAGACAGAGAGACAGACAGACGGACGGACACGACAAAAACTACATACCCCTGAAATTTTTCAGATATTGAAAAGCTTTCCAATGAAGAGTCAAGGTCATTAGAAGGTCAAATTACAATGAAGGAGGCAGGGGAAACACTTTTTAGGATGAAATCAAATAAATCACCTGGCTCAGATGGCTTTACCTCAGAATTTTTTAAGGTCTTTTGGAAATTTATAGGCGTTTTTGTTGTCCGATCAATTAATTATGCATATGATCATGATATCTTAAGTGTAACTCAGAGACATGGAATCATTACCTGCTTACCGAAGGGTGACAAACCTAAACACTTGTTAAAAAATTGGAGACCTATCTCTCTTTTAAACACAGTTTATAAAATTGCATCTGGTTCAATAGCAAATAGAATTAGAAGGTTTCTAGATAAAATTATACATCCTGATCAAACAGGCTTTATACAGGGCAGGCATATAGCTGAAAACATTAGACTAATCTATGACATTATGCAATACACAGAAGAAGAAAAAATACCAGGTCTTCTTCTTCTTGTTGACTTTGAAAAAGCATTTGATTCTGTCTCTTGGGCTTTTATTCAAAAATCACTTAAATTCTTTAATTTTGGAAAGTCTATGAGGAAATGGGTCAGTTTATTTTATTCAAACATTACATCAGCAGTAAATCAGGGAGGAAATTTATCTGAAACATTCTCTTTGCATCGAGGGTGTCGACAGGGAGACCCACTATCCCCATACTTATTCTTGATATGTGCTGAAATCCTTGCTATTAAGATAAGAAATAACAAAGACATCAAAGGTATATATTTTATTGATGGGGAAAAGAAAATCTCGATGCTCGCTGATGACACTTCTCTTATATTAGATGGCAGTGAGAAATCTTTACAATCAAGTTTAGGTACCCTTAGAGATTTTGCAAAAATGTCCGGCTTACATATAAATTACGATAAAACACAAGTAATATGGATAGGTAGCAAAAAAGGTAGTGATGAGGTTTTATGTAAAAATCAATCTCTTGAGTGGGGAAAGAAAAACTTTAGGTTACTTGGTATTGAATTTGATATAGATTTGCAGAAGATACTTTCGAGGAATCTCAGTTCAAAGTTAGAAAACATAAAGAAAATGATAAGACATTGGAAACATAGGAATCTCACACCACTAGGACGATTAACAGTTTTGAAAACACTTTTATTGCCAACATTGAATCATATTTTTGCCTCCCTTCCAAATCCCACTGATTTATATATAAAAGATTTAGAAAACACCTTTTATTCTTTTGTAATGGGGAGTAATGCTTTTAGACTAAAAAAAGGAGTTTGTATTAAAGATCTTAAAGATGGCGGTTTCAAGATGATTAGTATTAAAGAGTTTATTATGTCTCTGAAACTTGTTTGGATGAAAAATGTCATACTGCAAGGTAAATATTCATATCTAACTTTAGATTTAAAAAAAACAGTTTTTTGTGGAGAAGAATACATTCTCAAGAAAATTAAAGATGTAAAAAATATGTTTTGGAAAAATGTTTTAGAAGCCTGGCTATTTTTTTCTAAAAAATTACCAGAACCAGAAGCAAGTGCCTCTATGGAACCACTATTTTTTAATAAAAATATACTGATTGGCAAGAAAACAATTTTTTATAAGAAATGGTTTGAAAATAATGTATTTTTCGTAAATGATCTCTTAAGAGAGGACGATTCCTTTATGGACATTAATATGTTTAAATTGAAATATGGAATCCATACAAACTTTCTTGAGTACAATGGACTTATAGCTGCTATCAGAGAATGGATGAAAACCAAAAATATAATTTCTATGCCAACTGTGTATATGCCATATATTACACAAAAAACATTCCGTTTATTAAATGCGAAGAAATCAAGAAATTTATATGAAATTTTGAAAAGCAATGACATCAAGCCTTTAGGTCAGACTAGCTGGAATAGAATTTTTAACTTGAATGATAGTGAATGGGAAAAAGTTTTTTCATTTCCTTTTAAGCTCACAAAAGATACAAAACTTCAGTGGTTTCAGTTCCGCATTAATCATAAAATATTAGCAACAAATTCCTTTTTACATAAAATTAAGATAATAGATTCATACAAGTGTTCTTTTTGTGAAACTGAGACAGAAACTATTGAACACATCTTCTGGGAATGTGAAGTAGTACAAGACTTATTGAATAGTTTTGATAGTTATTGTTTTAGAAAGATTCATATTAATGTTGTATATTTGAAAAAAGAATTCATATTGGGATCTTTTGCAAAATTAGACAAAATAAAATATCTCATTGCTCTTCAGATTAAATATTTTATCTACAGAATGAGATGTAGTGGTAAATACCTCTCCTTGAATGAACTGATATCCTCCATCAAATATATGTATGAAATAAACAAGTATATTGCATATAAAAACAATAATCAGTTGACTTTTGACGAAGCCTGGAAACCCTGGAAGAATCTGTTTTTGTAATTTTTTTTCTTACTATCCCTTCTCGCCCTCCTCTCTCTCTTGCTCTACTCTCTCTCTCTCTCTCTTTCTCTCTCTCTCTTTCTCTCTCTCTCTCTCTTATAAAAAATTTACAGAAAATGTATATTTGTATTTTATAAGTATGTATTAGAATCTGTAAATAAAAAAAAAAAAAAAAAAAAACATACCCCTGAAACTTTGTTTACGGGGGCATAAAACCATAACTAGTTGTGTAAATTAGGAATTTTAAAATCTATTCAGAAGCAATACCAAAACAAAATGTGTTTGTGAAACACTGATCCCCCGAATGGCAACATAGCGAAGCTTAGTTTTTCTCAAATGCAAATCAAACATTTTGATACCCAAAATGGCCTTTTCAAGAAATAAAAAAGTGAAATATGAAACCCTAGCACCACCTGTTCAAAAGTTATGGCCAAGGCTAACGTTTTCTTTGAAAAAATAGGTCAATCTCCAAGGTCAAAAGGTCAAAGTTGTTTGTCTCAAATGAAAGGTCTTGTCCAAGGAGTATGAGAGCCCTACCCTTTACCGTTCCAAAGTTATGGCAAATGTTAAAGTTTTTTAAAAGTAGGTCAATCTCCAAGGTCAAAAGGTCAAAGTTTTTGGTATCCAAAGGAAGGACTTATTACAAGGATTGCATATGTGTTTAATGTGAAGCATGAAAGCCATAGCCCTTACCATTCAAAAGTTATGGGCAAAGTTAACGGTTTTATAAAGAAGGTCAATCTCCAAGGTCAAGTTCAAAAGGTGAAGTTGTTGGTATGCAATGAAAGGCCTGTTACAGGGATTACATATGTAAAGTATGAAAGCACTAACCCTTACCGTTCGAAAGTTATTGCCAAGGTTAAAGTTTGGAATTTTGGTGTAAAAGTGTGTCAAACTCCAAGGTCAAGAGGTCAAATTTGGTCGTACTCAAAGGAAGGCCTTGTCACAAGGAATACACCTGTGAAATATGGAAGCCATAGTCCCACCCAGTCAAAAGTTATGAAAAAGGTTTAAGTTTTTGCGGACAAACAGATAAACAGACGGGCGGACAGGGCAATAACTCTATACCCCCGAAACTTCGTTTACGGGGGCATAACAAAATGTGATTGTCAAACAATTATGCCACTGTATGGCAGTTCTTAGCAAGGGCATTCAAAATGCATATCAAACTCCAAGGTCAAGAAGAAGAGGTGAAAAACAATCAAATTCAAAGAATTGTGGCCCCCCCCCCTTTTCGGTGTCTTTGTGGGTGAGATGTCATTTTTTATGACATATTGTGTCAAACATGAACGTCCTATCATATGTAATTCAGAAATTATCACCGAAGTTGAATTTTTGTCCCCCGCTTGAAAAGTGGGGGATATTAATTTGGGTTTGTCCGTCCGTCCGTCTTTCTGTCTGTCTGTAACGCTTTCGTTTCCACACGATATCTCAAGAACCCTTTGAGCTTTTGCAATGAAATTTAGCATAGCAACTCCCTATGGACTAAAGAAGACCCCTGTTGATTTTGAGGTCAAAAGGTCAAAGGTCAAGGTCATAAATAAGCAAATTCTGTCTGTTGTAACACTTTCGTTTCCACACGATATCTCTAGAACCATTTGAGCTGTTGCAATGAAATTTTACGTAACAACTCCCTGTGGCCTAATGAAGACCCCTATTGAATTTGAGGTCAAAAGGTCAAAGTTCAAGGTCGTAAATTTATACATTCTTTCTGTATTAAACACTATCATTTCCGGGCGATATTTCAAGAAGATTTTGAGCTTTTGCAATTTTATACCAAAACTCCCTAGGACCTCTCTCACCCCTCTCAAAGTGCCCCGCACCGTTTGTTTTATTAGTATTTATAGTATTACAATGTCGCTATTTTTAGCACAGGGGCATGAGGAGAGTTATTGCGTATAAAACAGGTTCTCGGCGGACATTTTGTTCTTATTACATCTATTAGAACTCTTTAATAAAGGCTAAATAAATCAAACACCATGGATTGTGTAAAATTTTGACAATACCGAACATGAATATCTACATGTATGTGACTTCACTTCTGCATATACTTAATGCCATGTAAAGCGATTCCGTGGTCTAGTGATATGTTTCTCGCTTCGCAAGTGAGAGGTCCTGAGTTCAGTTCCCAGATGGACCCCTTTTTTTTTTAAAGAAATACCTTTTTTTACTAAATGATAGGCCATATTTCAGACTATGTGGGCAAAAAATGTGTGGTTGAATTTCTTTCATATCATATATAAAGAGAGATTTTGTATCCTAGAACAAAATATCAAAGTTTCAGAAAAATTGAATTTGAGGAAAAATCTTGGCCTATTTATTGTGTCCTACTATGATTGGGAATCTAGGCCATGCTTTTAATCTTGAAATATAATATAATTATGACTTGGTATTCTGCACTCAAAATAAGCATGCAAGCAATTATAGATTGATATACCCTATAATTAAAGTATATTCATGAATATTTTACCGTCTACAATGTATGTTTATACCGGTATATTATTTTGAATAAACATAACTGTTACATATAAATGTAAAAAGTTTATTAAAATACCCACGCACAAGATTTTCTGTTGAAATTTACAATATACATGTAACAAAAAAATTGTGTACTCGCAGCGTTAGTTTATACACATTTCACGATTTAATGACCGCGGTAGAGTAATGAATGATGAATACGTAATTAAATCACGTGAGCATGATGTTTGAACATAATTCACAACTTACTTCACAAAGCAGTAACAGGTAACTGCGCAGCAGACTTTCAGATCAGTTCATTACATTTTTCAGTCGAAAATGCATTACAGGAGCCCAGAGATGATCAAAAATTGAGGTAAATATTCTAAAGCTGTTGTAATAAAAAATGTTTAAGAATTTGTTTAATTTCTCTGAGGAAGGTTGTATATTTTGACATCCCCGCCATTTTCAAAGGGTATTTTCCCTGGTCAGTGGTCAAACGACATAACTTCCAGATCTCCTTAGACAGTTGTAGATAGTTTTACAAATGACACAAAATAGTCTGCAATTTTAGGGGAAATGTAGTTACAAGGGAAAAAAATAGGACAGGATATATTCGTCGCATTAAATCTTGCAAATATGCATTAAAATAAAAAAAAAAAGGCTTTCGGTTAAGAGGTTTTTCACATTTTCAAAATGCAATAGAATCCATAAAAATCAACCGAATACATGAAAAATTGAAACGCATTTATTTCTTTAAAATAAAATTATCTCAGTCCTCCCCCCCCCCCCCCCCCCGCTTTCCAGTAACCTAGCAATGTCGCTTAAATATAACAAGACAGGTTTGAGACATAAATATTTTGTCCTGCCCAGAGGTAGAGCATATTCTAGATTAATTGCTAAAATTGTTTTATAATTGGGGGATTGATTAATACATAAATTTATTATTTGTTTCTTGCATGCATTTGTAATTTATTTGCATCGGGATCGAAATTGTGAGTTTTAAATTTTGACATGTGGCGCGAACAGCAAATTTGGCGTCAGTGGATGGTCAGGTGAGTTGGTTGGGGAAAACAGTTAACATTATTTGAAATAACATTTGTCAGATTCAGGTGCACGTATTGATAAAACGTTGATAAAGTATTTTTAAACTGCGGAAAGGGACAGCTTAAAACCTACAGGCGAATTAATCTATAAAACAAAAAAGTGAAATATCGTTTGAAAATGTATTGTGCTTTTAGACTCTGCATAAGTATGGGACATCAGATCCTAAGTGGGGTTAACTTTTCCCTGAATCAACTGTGTATTGATAATGCAAATATTTTTACTGACAGGCATTTTTAGGGTGTCGAAGGGGCCTGTTTTTTGCTCCATTCATAATGGCAAAAAGTATGTGTTTTCCCAATTTCACCAAAGAAAATTTCCAACAGACAATCAAAACAAACAAAATTTGGTTATAAAATGTTTGCATGGACTCTGTAATGTATAATCTAATTGATGTTCAAATAAATATATAAACGACGTGCTCCAAATACTGATTGAGTGAATGTTGAAGTATTGTATGTATAAACTGACAATGATAGTAATTGTTTATATTTGTATTCAGCATTAATCATACAAGACTTACGATATTATAATACGCAATCTCTCCTGCAATACAAGTGACTAGATCTACACACCACCATGCACAACAGACGACAACTTACTCACACTTGCGCATCGCACACAGTGTCAAGTTAACACATACCTGCACACACTCATACCACACTAAACTCCCCTCCCTTTTGAAAAAGAGGGAGGTACTCCTGTACCTTAATACATCATATGCAAGTAAAAAAGTGAATGAGTACCTTGCAAATAAAAGATAAACTATTATTTATTTACATAAATAGAAAAATGACAAAATTATAGTTTTTTTTTTTAATTTCAACCAAGTGTCACTTTTTTCTCAAATGGAATAGCCCAGCCAATTGATGTTTTCCCCCTTTCCGGATTCTGCTGGAAATCAAGCGGTGAGGTTGTCGGCATGACATTTTACTTGCATAAATTTATTCATCAAATCAGAGATGGCATAAAAAATATGCATTTCAATCATTTTTTTGCTCATCAATATGAAGTGGACAGGAATATTAGTAACACCCATGGGATCAGTGCAAGTGTTGGTGTCCCAGATAAAAGTTTTTGGAGCAGACTTCTTTTTAAGTACATCTATGCTCTAGCCCCTAAGGGGTGCATGTAAGATGCTTCAAGTATGTTTCATTGTACCAACCAAGGTTTCAGAGACTGCAATTTCAGCTAATTTAAAAGAATGATCAGGTTAATGTTTTTGAAGCAGGTGTCATTTCCAAGCATTTTGAACAAACTTACAAGAATGGAACATGTACATCCAAAATAAAATATATGGAAGTACACTACCAGGCTTGCCTCGGATGCTGAATCTGGCCTTTATTTTTAATATGAGTGACTAGGTTAAAAGTTTTTTGAGCTAGTCTCATTTCCAAGTAACTATAAGGCCTATTTTGACCAATCTTCCACGGATCCATTACCAGGCTTGCTTTAGATTCTGAATCCAACCTACATTTTATAGATGAGTGAAAGAGTCAAAATTTTTGGAGCAAGGAAATATTTGGAAATAGTCATTCTAATATAACTATTAAACTGTTGAATGATCACAATCAAATTAGAGATATTGATGAAGGTTATTCAAATGCAAAAATTTTTTTTACCTTGAAGCTTTATTTTGAACTTGAACTTACCTCAACAAAGTCAAGATGTAGTTATGCTATACCCTGACACCAGCCTCAGGGTTAGCATTTGTGCCATGGTAGAGTTTTAGGAGCAAGTCCATGTTCTAGTAAGTATAAGTCGTACCTGGACCAAAATTGCATGGATGATGCATTTAGGAATGGACACTACCAGACTTGCTTCGGATGCTGGATCTGTCACCCACATTTTCCAGATGAGTGACCAGGTTAAGGTTTTTGGAGCAGGTCCATTCCCAAGAAACTGTAAGTCCTACCCGATCCAAACAAGCATGGGTGATGCATCTAGGAATGGACACTACCAGACTTGCTTCGGATGCTTGATCTGACCTACTTTTTCCAGATGAGTGATGAAATTATTCCCAACTCAGCTCTACCCTGACCAAACTTGCATGGATGATGCATCTAAAGATGGACATTTGAAACTTGCTTCGGAAGCTGGATCTGACCTGCATCTTCAAATGAGTGACCAGGTTCAAGTATTTGGAATATGTCAATCCTCAATGAACTTTAAAAACTATTTAAACAGAATTTGCTTGAATATTGTTGTCAGGATAAATACTAACTGTTAAGGAAATATGATGTGAGATTTGCATTACTTAAACTGATAACATTCGTCAAGGTGAGCTTCATAATCTTTGATTATCTGTGCTTTTAAATGAAGTTTCATACTTCATGTCAAATGAGAGTGTCTCCCCATGATGTGTCTGTTTTCTCTTTATAAGAGCAGAAGAAAATTGAGGCTGACCAAGATCCTGAAGTGAGGAGCAGTCCCTTCCCATTTAACAGCATTCATGAGCAGAAAATGGGGTAAGATTCATTCTTGACCTCTTTGTACCTTTTCCCAGTATTTTGGCTTTCCAATTGATGTTGGCTTTGTCAGGCTTTGACCTATTGATTTTGAATTGACAGGAAGCAGAAATGCTGAGACAGTTCAGAAGAAACATCACCAGAAGCCACAGCAACAGCAAAGGAAACTTATATGGAAGTATTTTTGAATTTCTCCCTTCTTTCCCCTGGCCCCGGCTGACTCTAACATAACTAACCTTCCCCTTCCCTTTCCCCCTCATTTGTCTTCCTGAATTCACTGTCATTGTTTTCTGATTTTTCAACAAATTGTGTTGTACTGATTTTATTCACTTGAATTTTTGTGATTTGTTTCATTGTTTTAAAGTCTTACTAATCTTGTGCCAGTTTATACTTTCAGGGACTTGGAAGAGGAACAACGATGGAGGAGCAAGGTCGACCAACAGAGGAAGACGAGTCCATTTCCCATCTCTATACAACAGCCAACATGGCCCAAAGTGGTAAGTTACTTTTCGTGATTTGTTGCATTCTTTTGAAGTTTTACTAACATTGTGCCAGTTTTGTACTTTCAGGGACTCAGAAGAGAACAACGATGGAGGAGCAAGGTCGACCAACAGGGGAAGACGACATGACGAGTCCATTTCCCATCTCTATACAGCAGCCAACATGGCCCAAAGTGGTAAGTTACTTTTCGTGATTTGTTGCATTCTTTTGAAGTTTTACTAACATTGTGCCAGTTTTATACTTTCAGGGACTCAGAAGAGGAACAACAATGGAGGAGCAAGGTCGACCAACTGAGGAAGACGAGATGACGAGTCCATTTCCCATCTCTATACAGCAGCCAACATGGCCCAAAGTGGTAAGTAACTTTTCGTGATTTGTTGCATTCTTTTGAAGTTTTACTAACATTGTGCTAGTTTTGTACTTTCAGGGACTCGGAAGAGAACAACGATGGAGGAGCAAGGTCGACCAACAGGGGAAGATGAGATGACGAGTCCATTTCCCATCTCTATACAGCAGCCAACATGGCCCAAATTGGTCAGTTACTTTTTGTGATTTGTTGCATTCTTTTGAAGTTTTACTAACATTGTGCCAGTTTTATACTTTCAGGAACTCGGAAGAGGAACAACGATGGAGGAGCAAGGTCGACCAACAGAGGAAGACGAGATGACAAGTCCATTTCCCATCTCTATACAGCAGCCAACATGGTCCAAAGTTGTAAGTAACTTTTCGTGATTTGTTGCATTCTTTTGAAGTTTTACTAACATTGTGCCAGTTTTATACTTTCAGGGACTGGGAAGAGGAACAACGATGGAGGACCAGGGTTGACCAACAGAGGAAGACGAGATGACGAGTCCATTTCCCATCTCTATACAGCAGCCAACATGGCCCAAAGTGGTTAGTAACTTTTCGTGATTTGTTGCATTCTTTTGAAGTTTTACTAACATTGTGCCAGTCTTATACTTTCAGGGACTGGGAAGAGGAACAACGATGGAGGAGCAAGGTCGACCAACAGAGGAAGACGAGATGACGAGTCCATTTCCCATCTCTATACAGAAGCCAACATGGCCCAAAGTGGTTAGTAACTTTTCGTGATTTGTTGCATTCTTTTGAAGTTTTACTAACATTGTGCCAGTTTTATACTTTCAGGGACTGGGAAGAGGAACAACGATGGAGGAGCAGGGTCGACCAACAGAGGAAGACAAGATGACGAGTCCATTTCCCATCTCTATACAGCAGCCAACATGGCCCAAAGTGGTAAGTAACTTTTCATGATTTGTTGCATTCTTTTGAAGTTTTACTAACATTGTGCCAGTTTTATACTTTCAGGGACTGGGAAGAGGAACAACGATGGAGGAGCAAGGTCGACCATTAGAGGAAGACGAGATGAAAAGTCCATTTCCCATCTCTATACAGCAGCCAACATGGCCCAAAGTGGTTAGTAACTTTTCGTGATTTGTTGCATTCTTTTTTAAGTTTTACTAACATTGTGCCAGTCTTATACTTTCAGGGACTCGGAAGAGGAACAACGATGGAGGAGCAAGGTCGACCAACAGAGGAAGACGAGATGACGAGTCCATTTCCCATCTCTATACAGCAGCCAACATGGTCAAAAGTGGTTAGTAACTTTTCGTGATTTGTTGCATTCTTTTGAAGTTTTACTAACATTGTGCCTGTTTTATACTTTCAGGGACTGGGAAGAGGAACAACGATGGAGGAGCAGGGTCGACCAACAGAGGAAGACGAGATGACGAGTCCATTTCCCATCTCTATACAGCAGCCAACATGGCCCAAAGTGGTAAGTAACTTTTCGTGATTTGTTGCATTCTTTTGAAGTTCTACTAACATTGTGCCAGTTTTATACTTTCAGGGACTCGGAAGAGGAACAACGATGGAGGAGCAAGGTCGACCAACAGAGGAAGACGAGATGACGAGTCCATTTCCCATCTCTATACAGCAGCCAATTTGGCCCAAAGTGGTAAGTAACTTTTCGTGATTTGTTGCATTCTTTTGAAGTTTTACTAACATTGTGCCAGTTTTATACTTTCAGGGACTCGGAAGAGGAACAACGATGGAGGAGCAGGGTCGACCAACAGAGGAAGACGAGATGACGAGTCCATTTCCCATCTCTTTACAGCAGCCAACATGGCCCAAAGTGGTAAGTAACTTTTCGTGATTTGTTGCATTCTTTTGAAGTTTTACTAACATTGTGCCAGTTTTATACTTTCAGGGACTGGGAAGAGGAACAACGATGGAGGAGCAAGGTCGACCAACAGAAGAAGACGAGATGACGAGTCCATTTCCCATCTCTATACAGCAGCCAACATGGCCCAAAGTGGTAAGTAACTTTTCGTGATTTGTTGCATTCTTTTGAAGTTTTACTAACATTGTGCCAGTTTATACTTTCAGGGACTCGGAAGAGGAACAACGATGGAGGAGCAGGGTCGACCAACAGAGAAGACGAGATGACGAGTCCATTTCCCATCTCTATACAGCAGCCAACATGGCCCAAAGTGGTAAGTTACTTTTCGTGATTTGTTGCATTCTTTTGAAGTTTTACTAACATCGTGCCAGTTTTATACTTTCAGGAACTCGGAAGAGAAACAACGATGGAGGAGCAGGGTCGACCAACAGAGGAAGACAAGATGACTAGTCCATTTCCCATCTCTATACAGCAGCCAACTTGGCCCAAAGTGGTAAGTAACTTTTCGTGATTTGTTACATTTTTTTGAAGTTTTACTAACATCGTGCCAGTTTTATACTTTCAGGTACTCGGAAGAGGAACAACGATGGAGGAGCAAGGTCGACCAACAGCAAAATACAGGATGACGAGTCCATTTCTCATCTCTATGCAGCAACCAATATGGCTCAAGGTTGTAAGTAACAAATTGATTATTTAAATGAAGTTTGTCATTTGTTAGGGAATGTAAGTGATTCTCCTTTGATGTGTTTGTTTTCTCTTTTTAAGCAGAAGAAATTTGGGGCTGACCAAGATCCTGAAGTGAAGAGCAGTCCGTCTCCCATTTAACAGCGTTCATGAGCAGAAAGTGCAGTAAGATTCATACTTGACCTCTGAGCACCTTTTCCCAATATTATGGCTTTCTAATTGATGTTGGCTTTTTCAGGCTTTGACCTCTTGAGTTTTAATTGACAGGAAGCAGAGATAGCCACCTCTGAAGGTCAGTCCGGAGTGTTTGCTGCATTCAGAAATTATGGGGTGTATAGTAGTTGTAAGTAGCGTTACAAAGGTGTTTCTTAGTCTTAGGTTTAGTTTGTATAGTATTTCCTGTAGGTGCAGTTGTGTTGTAGTTTGAGTTAGTAAGTAGGCTTTAGTTGATAGTTAGACAGCTTAGAGGAGTGTAGGTTATTATTGTAATTAAGGTATTTGTTAGTTAGTGCATGATTAGTGCTTGTGGTGGATAGGTTTGCATGATTAACACCCTAACAAGCAGGGTTCTCCATGAGCTGTTTTACTGTGTTGGTCCCAACACGGAAAAATGTTCTCCGACACAGTAAAGATTCAAATTTTATATGTGCGACACATTAAAAATTTGCTGACACAGTAAGATCTGTGATAATAAAAAAAATTGAAACATACACAGTGTTCCAGCTAGGATCTGAAAATGGAGGGGTGCAATAGAAGGGCACTTTTCCGCGACATACGGTGATACCGTTGTCGCAAGTTTTTCTTACAAAAATTATAATTACAGATTACAAATTCTCTCTATCTGAAACATAATTGATCAAACAATTCTACCGTCTTTCAATTCTATACGATATCTAGATCACTTAATTATGCTTTCACCTTGCATAATCAATTATTTCCTAGACCCTCAATGGACTTGACGCATGAAGGAACAACGACAAAAAATTGGATTTCAAACTTCCATGTAATGCTTAATTGGTACTAGTAGTTGCAATTAAAGTACATTGTATAATTTTTAAAAATATATTTAAATGTCTTTTCTATAGAGCCATGGCTCTAGAATTATGTTTGCAATGTAAATCAAACATAACACTCTACCAAAATCATTTACTTGATGTAAATAAATAGTTTTCAATTTTCAAGGAACTTTTAAAAGTATTTTACTATTCTGAAGTCTCTTTTTTTGTAATTCCTTAATTCGATCAATAAAATTGACAAAAAAATTATGACAAATTTCCTTTAAAAAATTGTAAGTAGTTCAACTTTTTAGACAAGAATTTCCTCTGCATTTCACAACATGTGCTAATATGTTCGACCATACTATTTTTGTAACGAATTGGTGATTTTTTTTTTTTTTTAATTGTGTGCATTTATTCTTAAGTAATTATAATGAATAGTGAGTCAGTTGCAAATTTGATCGCTAAAATACCGTGAAATTTTAGTGCTTTGCGTAAACTCTGCAAACACAGTAAAATTTCAAACAATGGAGAACCCTGAACAAGTTACAAGCTACTAAAACTACTAACGTCTGCTAAATGTTGTGTGACGCGTCTAGTGTGTTGGTGTTAGTGTCTGTGTGCTTGTCACCTCTCGCTTTCAGCCATCACCGCTGGCTAGCAGCAATGCGAAAAGGGGGAAGAAATTCTAATGACTTTTCCTGCCAGTACATAGCCTCTCCACAACAAGTCCTATGCGATGCCTCCACGTGGAAGCAGACGGATACTGGGTATCATTTTGTCCCAGGCTAAGTTCGCAAGGACGCACGGGAAGATGAGTCTCAAAAGCATTGGTAAACATCTTATATAGGATCTCTCCTGATCACAAACCCAATTTAGTAGTAGAATCAATTGATATAAGTGCTGGTTTTTAAAAGAAGTGAACCTTTGTTTGTTTTATGTCTTTGTCATCTTTTTAGCTCACCTGAGCCAAAGGCTAAAAGTAAAGTGAGCTTTTCTGATCACATTTTGTCCGTCATCTGTCCGTCCGTCCATCTGTAAACTTTTCACATTTTCGACTTCTTCTCAAGAACCACTGGGCCAATTTTGACCAAACTTGGTACCAAGCATTCTTGAGTGAAGGGAAATTTAAATTGTTAAAATGAAGGGCCAAGTCCCCTTACAAGGGGAGATAATCAAGAAAAGACAAAACTAGGGTGGGGTCATTAAAAAATCTTCTCAAGAACCACTGGGCCAGAAAAGCTGAAACTTCTGTGGAAGCATCCTGGGGTAGTGTAGATTCTAAATTGTTCAAATCATGACCCACGGCGGTTGGGCGGAGTCACAATGGGGAATCAAATTTTTACATAGAAATATATAGGAAAAATCTTTGAAAATCTTCTGCTCAAGAACCAATGGGCCAGAAAAGCTGAAACTTGTGTGGAAGCATCCTGGGGTAGTGTAGATTCTAAATTGTTCAAATCATGACCACCGGGGGTAGGGCGGGGCCACAATGGGGAATCAAAGTTTTACATAGAAATATATAGGAAAAATCTTTGAAAATCTTCTTCTTAAGAACCACTGGTCCAGAAAAGCTGAAACTTATGTGGAAGCATCCTGGGGTAGTGTAGATTTCAAATTGTCTAAATTTTGATCAGTGGGGTAGGGTGGGGTCACAATATGTGTTACAAGGGGGAAATCTGGTAAAGAACAGAATGGTCAAAGCTTCTCAGGTGAGCGATGTGGCCCATGGGCCTCTTGTTTGTAAAATTTCACATTTTAATCTTTTGTCAAATTCAAGAAAACTTGGCAAAGAGTATCCTTGGATAAATGCCATTATGGGATTTAAGTTTATTCAAATGAAGGCCCACTCCTCTTCAAATGGAAGATTACTACAAATAAGAGAAAAATTAAGGACATCTTTTAAAAATCTTCTTTTCAAGAACCACTGAGACAGGAAAGAGACACTTATGTGGCATCATCCTCAGGTAGTGTAGATTCAAAATTAGTCAAATCAAGACCCCATGTTGGTGTCAGAATAGGGGATCAAAAATATATATAATACTGTAGATTCCTTATTTTTCGCAAGTAATTATCGCGAATAGGCTTTTCACCGTCAAATCACAAGAATGATAATTCGCAAATGCATGGTTGGCTAAGAGATTTTAGGTGAGCATATTGCCCATTGGCCACTAGTTTATTTTATAAATCTTCTCACTTGGTATAAAGTGCAAGTGATCCCCTTTTGGTGTCTGTTAATTTTTATCTTTTTAAGAGGAATACTTTTAAGGCTCATGAACAGGATCCTGAAGTGAGGAGGACTCCCTCTCTCATTGAACTGCATACAGCAGCAGAAAGCAGGGTAAGATTCAGATTTTACTTCTTGTATCTTTGCTTGCCTATTGATGTTGGATGTACCAAGCTTTAACATCTGGACCTTCAATTGACAGATTTCAGTTCCCTTTTGATTCAGAAGAGGAACAACAATGGAGGACCAAGGTCATCAATATAAGAAGAGTCTATTCCTGTCTGTGTTTTGCAGGTATTATGTTTCAAAAGTGGTAAGCAACAAGCTGCTTTTTACTGAAGCTTCTCACTTGGTATGAAGTGCAAGTGTTTCCCCTTTTATGTCTCAGAAGAAAGTTAAGGCTGACTAGGAATTCTAAGTGAGGAAGAGTCCCTTTCCCATTCCGCTGCAGCCATGAGGAGAATACTCGTAAGAATCAGACTTTACTTCTTTTTTACCTATGGAACTTCATCATGACCCACTTTAACAGGCAGGAGTCTTACAAGTATTTTTTATTTAATTATTTCTGACATACCTTTGTCCTCCCTACTCTAAAGTAACTATGCTTTCCTCTCCTTGCCCCAATATTCCACCTTATTCCTAGGTATCATAACCTTATTGTCTTTATTTGCTTTTTGATTTTCAAGCTAATAATGTAATGATTATGTTCATTTGAATTTCTGTGATTATTACATTGCTTTGTATTATTGCTTATCTTCTCTCCATCAAGTATTTTCAAGGAATTTGACAAGGGAAGAGGACCAGTGCTGACCAAGTGAAGAAAAAGAAGAGTCTATTGCCAAGCTTTGTACAGCAGCCAATATCTGATTAAGGAGTGGGTAAAAAGATTTATTTTTTGCAATTTACAAATTTTCTTTATACACTTATCAAATCATAGGTCTAGGGGGATTTACTTCTGCTGCACAACAGCAAGACTGTGTTGCAATAACAATAGGGCATCCCGAGGATGTGTTGTTTCAAATTACTTTACATCATGATCCCTTTGGACTAGGATTATTAAAAAAATATGAATTAAGAATTTTTCTTTTGATGACAAAGTCAAGGTGACTCAGGTGAACTTTTTGGCACAAGGTATTTTTGTTCATGTTTTTTCATTATCAAGTAGAAGATGAGACTGATCTCAATCAGTTAACAAGAATGTGGAAAGTAAGGACTTACTACTGTCTAACCTAAACATTGATGGTTAGTCAGATCAGATGCATGTAAAGCTCTAGACCTTGCATTATGTAATTTGGAGGAGATTTTGCTTGGATTCTTTAGTCTTTTTGTTAATAGGCAGACGGTTATGCTGGCATTGATCCTGTTTCAAAAAGCAGATCAACATGATTCCTCAAGACTCCAAAGAGATCAACTATGGGACCTGAAAATAAAGGTAAGACGCAAAATCCTTCTATTCTGTAAAAATATGTTAGCTATTTTTCATTTATTAAGATTTTATTAATATTTATGTTGAGTCCTTGTGATTTCTTTTTTTACAGGCAGACTGCCATCAATTTCATGTTTCTTTGATAGCAGACAAATATGCTTCAACAATAGTGCAGAGAGTAATTTAAGGTTTGGACTGCAAGTGATGGACACACTAAATAACTCAACTCAAAGAATTCAATGGATAATGCTGAGAACTTATTATATATCTACAAAGTGATGGGCACACTAAATAGCTTAACTGACAGAATTCAATGGACCGTGCTGAGAACATTGTTATATGTCTACAAAGTGATGGGCACACTAAATAGCTTAACTGACAGAATTCAATGGACCGTGCTGAGTACATTGTTATATGTCTACAAAGTGATGGGCACACTAAATAGCTTAACTGACAGAATTCAATGGACCGTGCTGAGAACATTGTTATATATCTACAAAGTGATGGGCACACTAAATAGCTTAACTGACAGAATTCAATGGACCGTGCTGAGTACATTGTTATATGTCTACAAAGTGATGGGCACACTAAATAGCTTAACTGACAGAATTCAATGGACCGTGCTGAGAACATTGTTATATGTCTACAAAGTGATGGGCACACTAAATAGCTTAACTGACAGAATTCAATGGACCGTGCTGAGAACATTGTTATATATCTACAAAGTGATGGGCACACTAAATAGCTTAACTGACAGAATTCAATGGACCGTGCTGAGAACATTGTTATATGTCTACAAAGTGATGGGCACACTAAATAGCTTAACTGACAGAATTCAATGGACCGTGCTGAGAACATTGTTATATATCTACAAAGTGATGGGCACACTAAATAGCTTAACTGACAGAATTCAATGGACCGTGCTGAGAACATTGTTATATGTCTACAAAGTGATGGGCACACTAAATAGCTTAACTGACAGAATTCAATGGACCGTGCTGAGAACATTGTTATATGTCTACAAAGTGATGGGCACACTAAATAGCTTAACTGACAGAATTCAATGGACCGTGCTGAGAACATTGTTATATATCTACAAAGTGATGGGCACACTAAATAGCTTAACTGACAAAATTCAATGGACCGTGCTGAGTACATTGTTATCTACAAAGTGATGGACACACTAAATAGCTTAACTCACAGAATCCAATGGACAGAGTTGAGTATGTACTAATATCTACAAAGTGATGGACACAGTAAACAGCTTAATTCTCAGGATTCAGTGTACCATGCTGAGTACATAACTCATTAAGGATAACTCATATGACATCCACAGCAGATCACTCAAAGTTGTTTTACTACATTATTGTACAACTTTTCATATACTACGTTATTTTTATGCGCCTGGATTGATAGATCCCGGGCGTATATTATTTTTATCCTGTCTGTTTGTCTGTTTGTCTTTCTGTCTGTTGTCAACTTTAACCTTCGCCATAACTTTTGAACCATAAGAGATAGAGACTTCATATTTGGTATGCGTACTCCACTAATAAAGTCCTTTCAAATGACATCAAGGTCAATGACCTTGTGACCTTGGCTGTGACCTATACACTAAAAATAGCTTTTTCCACTGTTTGCCATAACTTTTGAACCATAAGAGATAGGGACTTCATATTTGGTATACTTACTCCACTAATAAAGTCCTTTCAAAAGACGACAAGGTCAATGATTTTGTGACCTTGACTGTGACCTATATGCTAAAAATAGCTTTTTCCACTGTTTGCCATAACTTTTGAACCATGGGAGATAGGGACTTCATATTTGGTATACTTACTCCACTAATAACTTCATTTCAAATGACATCAAGGTCAATGACCTTGTGACCTTGGCTGTGACCTATATGCTAAAAATAGCTTTTTCCACTGTTTGCCATAACTTTTGAACCATAGGAGGTAGGGACTTCATATTTTGTATACTTACTCCACTAATAAAGTCCTTTCAAACGATGACAAGGTCAATGATCTTGTGACCTTGACTGTGACCTATATGCTAAAAATAGCTTTTTTCTCTGTTTGCCATAACTTTTGAACCATAGGAGATAGAGACTTCCTATGTAGTATGCATACTCCACCGATTAAGTTCTTTTAAATGACACCAAGGTCAATGACCTTGTGACCTTGACTGTGACCAATATGCTTAAAATAGATTTTTCGAACTTTGTTGCCGCCGGACGCATAGTGTTTCACAAACACATCTTGTTTCTGAATGGTTTTTTTTGTATCTGTATATTATATTTTTTAATTTAGAAAAGTTAAAGATTAGATTTTTAAGCAAAAATATCAAGAGAGGTACTGTAAACGTATTACATTTGGCTGTGTATTCTTTTTAGCGCCTTTCGCGGAAAGCAGCCTCCGCTAAATCAAGTACATCACTAAATGCTTTGTGTATAAAGGTTTATGTAACGCACATTCAAAAAACGCTAAATCCAATCTACGCTAACTTGTTGAAAATTCAATTTCCGCCAAATATCGTACACGCCAAATATAATACATTTACAGTAAATCAGTGCTTGTCTGAATATCTAAGCTTAAGAGAAAGGGAGGTAATTTTTTTATTGTGAATCCTTGTCCAGAGCATATGCTTTCTCCCCTTGGTCCAATGTGGCTAATACTTCTCTCACAGAGTGCCACTGGTCAATGGATATGTAGTGACCTTGAACAAAGTTTCTAGGCCAAGAGTCGAGGTTAAAACCCCTTTCAGTTACTTTACATTTTTATGTTCATTGCTGAAAGTGGGACCATTTGAGATGCCCACCATCTCAATGATATCTAATTTTAGTTTGAAAATTGCTAATAAAGATAAAGTGATCTCATTGTAACATCATTATTTTTTAGTGTTTTAGATTATAAATAAATATAACAATATGCAAAATCTAAATTCTTTTATATTTTCTCTCCTTTGATTTACATAGCAGGCCTTGCAGTTTTTAGCTCATATGAGATTTTCTGATCACCTGTTGTCCATCGTCCATCCGTCTGACTGTCCATTCATCTGTAAACTTTTCACATTTTCAGCTTATTCTTGAGAACCATTGGGCCAATTTTGACCAAACTTAGTGCAAAACATCCTTGGGTATTGGGATTTTAAATTATAAAAATAAAGTCCCTTTCCGAGGGGAAATTGTCAAGAATATACAAAAATAGGGTGGGGTCATAAAAAAATCTTCTCAAGAACCACTGGGCCAGAAAAGCTAAAACTTCTGTGGAAGCATCCTGGGGTAGTGTTACTAGTGTAGATTCTAAATTGCTTGGATCATGACCCCTGGGGATTGGGAAAGGTCAAGATAGGTATTAGGGGGAAATCTGTTTAATAACATAATGGCCAAAGTTACTCAGGTGAGTGATGTGGCCCATGGGCTTCTTGCTTATCTAATTTAGTTTTATCTTTGTATGCAACACTTTTTCCTTCTTTTAGTTGTTACTGAGGTTCTAAGTAATTTAAGTTTTTTATGAAATATTTTTCCTTGTCAAGTATCTATAAGCATGTTCTACTTCATACACAAGTAGTATATGAAGATTTAAAATTTCTAGATGTTTCATATTTTTTTCAATTTTTCTTGAAAAGCATAACTGATGTACATGTAATTGTAAAAACTGTGTTTGTCCCTTGTGATACATGATTAATTTATGTCAGTTTGAATTTATCATATATATTAAAATACACTATTATACAGTCTGTTTGTCATGGAATTAAACTTGTTGAGTTTTTATTCCACCTCTATAATTGAAGATTTGGGGGCATATTTTGATAAACTGTCTGTCTGTTTATGTGTCTCCAAATTTACTAATTTTTACTACCCATGGCCATTCCTTTTGAACTTTTTTTAACCTTTAAGTTAGACTTTGACCTACTTTGGTAAAAAAAAAAAATGATGTGAATGATTAGTGCTAGGGCTTTCATATTTCAAATGTGTATTCCTTGTAATGAAACTTCTCTTTTTACCCCAAACAAAGGAAGTTTTAGGGATATACAGGAATCACATTGTCTGTGAATGTAATTTTGTCTAGGCTTTAACTTTGATATATGGAAACATTGGAAGCTTATACTTGTTATAGAGCTTGCTTGTAATGACCCGACAGTGAGTCCTGATCTGACACAAGGTCATTCCTGCAAGTTCAAGGTCACTGGCCTAAAAGTATGAAATTTTTGTCTGGGTCATAACTTTGTAGAAAGAATCACTGGAAGCTCAAACCTGGTACAGGGATTGCTTATGACCCAAAAATGTGTCATGATCTTATCCAGTCATTCCATTTAGTTCAAGGTTACTAGTAGAAAAAAGGTATGACATAACTTGACTTTGTAATGAAGAGTCAGTGGAAGCTCATACTCGGTACAGATATTGCTTATGATCAAAGAATATGCCTTGACCTTTATCCAATGTCATTTTGGCGATTTCAAGGTCACTGCTAGAAAAAAGAAAAAAAAATGTCTCGGCTAAAACTTTATTTGGAAAAGAATTGGTACAGGTATTGTTTTTGAAATAAGGAAAGTTCTTATTTTAATCCAGTGTCAATGCAGCAAGTTCAAAGTTACAGGCAGAATAGTGTAAAATTATTTTTTTAAGACTTTAACTTAACAATTAATGTAGAAATACTAGGAGCTCATACTTAATACAAAGATTGCTCATTGGAACCTGATACAGGTACTGTTTATGAACTTAAGGAGTGTCATGACTTCAATTCAAAGTCAAATAGCAAGTGAAAGGTTGGTGGTATAAGAATTAAAAATTATGACAAGCCTTTATTATCTGATGGAGAAATATCTGTACGTATGCACGATGATTCACTTAAAGTTTACTAATGATCAAAGTATATGTGAATTTTGACTAGTCTCAGTCTTTTTGGCAAGAAATTGAAATGAAATGGCAAATTGAACAAAAAAAATTCATTTTGGACCAATCCCGATCAAAATAAAACCATAATGAATAAAATAACAATTTATTGCCTTCTTTATTGTCCCTTGCTTTAGCGAAAGCGAGGGGACATTAAATCTCATTCGTCTGTCCGTCCGTCAAAAAAACTTTAACCTGCCCATTATTTTTGATTTAGTGGAGCTATGACTTTCATATTTCACTTGTGTGTCCCTTGTGAGAAGACCTTTCTTTGGGTACCACCATATTTGACCTATTGACCTAGACCTTGGAGTTTGACCCACTTTTACACAAAAAATCCAAACTTTTACTTTGGCCATATCTTTTGAATAGTAGAAACTAGGAATTTCATATTTCACATATGCATTTTTTGTGTCAAGGCCTTTCATTGGATACCAACAATTTTGACCTTTTAACCTTAACCTTAGAGACCTATGAAAAAACTTTTACCTTGACCATAACTTTTGAATGGAAAGGGCTAGGGCTATCGTACTTCACATATGTAATCGTTGTGAAAAGACCTTTCATTGGATACCAAGAACTTTGACCCTTTGACCTTGACCATGGATATTGACCTAATTTTCAAAAACTTTGACCATGGCCACAACTTTTGAACGGTAGATACTACATGTAGGACTTCATATTTTTGCACATATGTATTTTTTGTCGCAAGACCTTTCATTGGATACCAACAACTTTGACCTTTTGACGTTGGAGATTTCCGTACTTATGAAAAAACTTTAACCTTGATCATATCTTTTGAATGGTAGAAACTAGGACTTACATATTTCACATATGTATTTTTTGTGGCAAGGCCTTTCATTGGATACCATTCTGACATTTTGACTTTGACCTTGGAGATTTCCGTACTTTTGAAAAAAAAGTTTAACCTTGACCATAACATTTGAACGGTAAGGGCTAAGGCTTTCATACTTCACATATGTAATCCTTATGAGAAGACCTTTCATTGGATACCAAGAACTTTGACCCTTTGACCTTGACCTTGGAGATTGACTTACTTTTCCAAAACTTTAACCTTGGCCATAACTATTGAACGGTTAAGGTTAGGGTTTTCATCCTTCACATATGTATTACTTGTGACCTTTTTAAAGAAATCAACAACTCAGATCCTTTCACCTTGGAGTTTGACCTACCTTTCAAAAATGCATCCTTGGCCATAACTTTCTTTTGAACAGGGGGGTGGGATTTTGTATTTCACAATCGTATTTCTTGTCAGAAAACCCTACTTTGGGTAATATCAAATATATTTCATTTGAATTAAGAAATGTTAAATCTTTGTTATGTTGCCATACGAGGTCATCTGTGTTTCACATACACATCTTGTTCCTTATATCAAGAAGAGATAGGACTTTCATATTTGACATGTGCATTACCTGTGACAAGATATTTCCGAGCATGCTATGAATTCTTACCCCTTGACCTTGACTTTCACAACTGACCTTATTTTTAAAAAAAAAATAAACTTCAGTGATTATTTCTAGATAAATGACATATGGTAGGATGTTCATATTAGACACAATGTGTCATAAAAAATGACATCTCATCCACAAAGACACCGAAAGCGGGGGACCACAATTCTTAGAATTTGCTTGTTTAAAATTAAGTCAATCATGAAGGTCAAGATCAAGGGTTCAGAAATCACAGCATGCTCGGAAATATCTTGTCACAGGTGATGCACATGTCAAATATAAAAGAACTATCTCTTCTCAATCAAAAGTTTTAAGGAATGTGTTTTAAGATGTGTTTGTGAAACATTGATGCCCCTGTATGGCAACAGTGAAGATTAAACTTTTCTTAAATGCAAATTTAAAATGTTGGTACCCAAAGTAAGGTGTTCTCACCAGAAATGCAATTGTGAAAAATATGAAAGCCCTGGCACCACCTGTTCAAAAGTTACGGCTAATGATAAGTTATTGAAAGGTAGGCAAAACTTCGAGGTCAAATGGTCAAAGTTGTTGGTTTCTAAAGAAATGGCTTAATTGTCACAAGAATTATATATGTGAAGTATGAAAGCCATAGCCCTAACCGTTCAAAAATATGGCCAAGATAAAAGTTTTTTAAAAGTATGTCAAACCCTAAGGTCAAAGGGTCAAAGTTCTAGGTATACAATAAAAGGTCTTGTCACATTGATAAAATATGTAAAGTATGCAAGCCCCGGCCCTAACCCTTTAAAAGTTAACATCAAGGTTTGTTTTTAACAGGTAGGTCAAACTCCAAGGTCAAAAGGTCAGATGTTTGTATCCAATGAGAGGTCTTCTCACAACTTGTGTCAAGGATTGCATAGTTGCCATACAATGGTCGCTTTTCCATTGATGTCTTTCTCTTGAAAAAAAAAAAATAATTGAATTATACGTGAATAAGCTATGATTTTTGGTTGAATTTTTGCTTAATGTATAATCACAAATTTTGTTGGGGTAAAATTTCTTGATTTCATCCTTAAAGGTTTCTTGGGCATCACATAAATGTATAAATATTTCGTTTTCGATCGAATTTAGACAACAAAATTAAATCCTTAAAGAGATAACGAAAAGTTTTTAAGCTCAAAAGTCCATTAAACATTACAAATTAGGAGCAGAACACACACGGACCTCTAACAAATCAGAGGTGGGATCAGGTGCCATGGAGGAGTGAGGATCCCCTGTCGACCGGTCACATGAAGCTTCATTGCTGCAATAATGTAGCCCTCTCCGATTTTTTATCTGATATTTTCTGGGTAAGAAATGTTATGTTTAAGCCGAAATCCGTGCGGGAGTGAATTACTCCCGCACTTGCACCATTACAGAGTACAGAAATCGATATTCACGGTACTATCCCTGATCAATGTGAAAATTTTTATCATTCACAGGGCCTAAAAACTGTCCCTCATTTGAGTATATTTTCTGAATATCACAACCTTTACATATACCTTTATGCATGACTAAAATACGTGAAAAATCGATTTCCATAGAAATCTGATGTCGCCTCAAAACTTTTCCATCTGGATAATGAGAGTTAAACTTCACTTTTGAATACATTTATCAAGAACAATTCCAAATACTAAAATACGTGAAAAATCGATTTCCATAGAAATCTGATGTCGCCTCAAAACTTTTCCATCTGGATAATGAGAGTTAAACTTCACTTTTGAATACATTTATCAAGAACAATTCCAAATACTATAATATGTATATTAGGTATAATCATAAGACATTGTTTTCTGTATTTATCAAATATTGCTCTCCTTTGTCAGTATAAAATGACTTTTTAACCAAATTTAGAAAATCATTTACCTCACAAGGAGTGAATTTAGGACGTGGATTTTCAGTAATTTTAAATGTAAAATATTTGATTGAATTTCATGATCAACAGTAGCTAAATATACATATGTCGATGTTTGACTAAAAAAAGAGATCAATCTAATCCCTCCAAAAATCAAGTAGAACAAGATGTGTTGGTGAAACACCGATGTCCCCATGTGGCAACACATCGAAGGGTGGTTTTGTTGTTGTATTCTTGTTGTATTTCTAGTGAGAAGATACTATATATCGTAAATATATTTGGAAGGTCAAGGTTTGTTTTTAAAAGTAGGTCAAACTTCAAGGTCAAGGTCAATGGGTCAAAGTTCTTTGTGTCTAATAAAAGGTCTTCTTACAAGGATTACATATGTGAAGTATTAAAGCCATAGCCCTTACCGTTCATATATTTATAAAAGTTTTGACCTACTTTTTAAGAACTTTAACCTTGGTCATAACTTTTGAAGGGTTAGGGCTAGGGCTATATCATACTCACAAATGTAATCCCTATGACAAGACCTTTCTTAAGAAGCCAACAACTTTGACCCTTTGACCTTGGAGTTTGACCATAACTTTTAAAGGGTTAGGGCTAGGGCTAGGACATTCACGCTTTAAATATTCAATCTAGGTTTCTAAGATGCAAACTAAATAGACGAGGGTTGATCCAAAAGTAATGTTTAAGTGTCCATAGCTTTTACATTTGGCGTCATATTATTAAATGCAATATATCAAAAGATGAACAAATGTAAATCTAATTAAAATTGAAATTTTAATTTAATAATGTTTATTTGAATTTATTTAACAAATGTTTAAAACATAGAGCATTGAGGGTGTCGCCGCGTCACAACGGAACGCCTAATTTTATAGTGTTTTTTTTTTGTCCCCCGCTTGAAAAGTGGGGGATATTAATTTGGGTCTAGATCTGTCCTTCCGTCCATCATTCTGTCTGTCTGTAACGCTTTCGTTTCCACACGATATCTCGAGAACCCTTTGAGCTTTCGCAATGAAATTTTGCATAGCAACTCCCTATGGACTAAAAAAGAACCCTATTGATTTTGAGGTCAAAAGGTCAAGGAAATAAATTCCCAAATTCTGTCCGTTATAACACTTTCGTTTCCGCGCAATATTTCTAGAACCCTTTGAGCTTTTGCAATAAAATTTTACAATACCAAGCCTCAATATAAAACAAATAGTTTACTGCCAAATATGGGCTCCTAGGGGAAAAGTACACAGCACATAAATACTACATGACGGAGAACATTTTTGCGGTGTTTATGACATTACAAAAAGCTAAATATTTTCAAATTCATTTAAAAAATATTGAAAAAAGTTATTCAGAAATTAGGAGAATATGTTAAATGTTCAAAATGATGCATGTGTGAAGCATTTATTAAGGAACGATCTGAATACGGTACCTTTAAATCGAAAGAAGGGATGAATTGTTGTTTATCACATTTAAACAGTTTTAAAAACAAAGTACCCTGTATATACATTTACTTCCATGTTCATGCAAAGTCGAAAAGTACGATGAACGTGTAGCAATTTTCCCCCAGTAATCATGGTAATTCGAATTTATGAACCTGAGGTTGTGCTATTACGTGTCCTAAATATACCACCGTATATTACAAAACTAGTGAATAATTAAAAAAATTAAAAGAACTTTCATAAAAGTCAATTGTTAAGAAAAATTTTTAATGATATTTCAGACAATGATACTATAGAGTAAAATAAGGGGCATACACCCCTTGTACAACATGTTGCATACACCCCGGACACAACATTGATTTTTCGTCAATATCTTTATATACGAACTGTTTTATTTACAGACAATTTGTACAAACGTTTATATTGTAAACATGTATTTAACAATAATATAAAAGTGGTGATAAAGCAAAGCTTTGTTCTGATATTTGATCATAAACACAGTGTAGCGTCAATCTTGCTCCAACCCTCGGAATTGTGTTGAGGTGTTTGATAAAAGTAGAAGGTGTCTAGTGGATTCATAGGTATCCATATACTCCTTAGATAATGCTTTCTTCCGTAGGCATATGCTTTCCGGCGAAAAATATCCGTAAGTTGGGAAAATGGACAAAGAACGTACATTGACCCCCTTTCTCTCGCTTCGGAAGCATACACCCCACGCACAACATAGTATACACCCCGCATGTTGGGATATACTATTAGTTACACAGTCAGTTAGTGACCTAATACGGATTCATACCATGCAGGGTGTGAAATGGAAATGCGTATTGGGCGAGGCGAATATGTGTGAAAAGTGAAAGATTTGAGGCAATAAAAGTCACCATTACCCCCCCCCCCCCACACACACACACACACACACGAAATAGGTTTTTGACGTTGGGGCGTGTTTTTTTTTTTTTTTTTTTTTTTTTTTTTTTTTGCTTGTCAAGAAATTTCTCCTGGGATTGGATTTTATTTTGGACTGGGGTGGACCCCCCCCCTGGAAAAAATTTCTGGATCCGCGCCTGACGTTTGTCATAAAACTTTGTTGCTATATTACCATTAAACGTCTTTTTGAGTAAAGTATATATACAAAAAAATGGTAGTTTGCTGGGTAAAATTCGTGAGAAATGTATGTTTTGAAATAATTAGTCTGAAAAACTATTTTCTATGAAAACAATATATGTCTGTGAAACACTGACCCCCCCCCCCCCTCCCCCATTTTGATAGCTCAGGGCCAATGTCAAAATCTCTCAAAATGTAGGTAAAACTTCAAGGTTTTGACACAAAAACTACACACAAGGTATCTGCCTGAAGAGTGAAGACCTAGCACCCAATCTTGAAAAATAATACTAAGGGTTAAAACTTAAAAGTGAAGGAGCAATGGTAAAAAAAAAAAGTTATTGGTATATTGTTCAATGGTAAAATTATGAAATTTTGCAACAAGAAAGTCAAATGTCAAGGTCAAATGTGTAAGTCCCCAATTAAGGCCTTGTCACAATTAAGAAATATACACGTGAAAATTGAAAGCCGTAGCATCATCCACTTTTGAGGATGATAGGAATAATAATGAGCACTTTTGAGAATAGTTTTTGGTCTGTTTCAACAGTCGTCTGCCACTTAGCCAGACTATTGATGAAACAGACCAAAAAACTTTTATGCCATCAAATCTTCGATTACTTGCTCCTAAAAATCCATGACACAGTTCTTAGCAGCACCACAGACATAAGAACATGTTTTTAAATGCCTCTGGCAGTACAATATATAAAATGTGCCCACTCGGTTCACCATACATATTTGATCTCGCTGTATCTCGTTGTTATTATTGACTTTTAGCGGATGTCACGTGACAGGTGCGAGATTTTCGAGTTGACAACTGCAAGTTCCATGCCGATAGATGGATGAGAAGTCAGAGGGATTTTTCTGAATTTTGATGTATGTAGAGTTATTCGATGAGTGGTTTAAAAGAAATTAAACAGAATTTTGTCAAATGTGATACCATGCACGAAGTATATTGGTGAAAACAGTGTTAGTTTCAGTATACATTGTCCAAGAAAGAAAAAAAGAAACATGATGTTGCTCTTCATTGTACTACGTAGTTTCCTTTGAATGTTCTTGAAGAAATTTATTTTTGACAGCAAAAACATGAAGACCATTCTGGATCTTTATGAAAAAAAGTATAAGATGAAATTTCGTACAGTTTCGTAGGCTTGCAAAACATTAAATTGCAGCTCGAAATTCATGATGAATGAAGTTGCATGAGCTGAGTTTACATAATTAGTAATTAGAAAGATATCTCATTACAAAATACGTTTGGCTAAGTGTTTTTGCAAGGAATGAGTTATGGATGACTGAATTAAAGTCTCGTAAGGAGCTCCTACAGCTTAACTGAATTTTTTGCCTTGGATGATTAGAAATTTTCCTTGCCATCTCCACAGTAAATAGGTCTGGCACAATCTTTTCATTTGGTTCACAGGCACTTGTTTCAGAAATTATTTTTTAACCCATAGTATAATAATAAGACAAGGTATGTAACTACGAATTACAATCAGTACTCCCCTCCTCAGAAACGCACTCATTTACACTTTCAGATGAAATGCACTGGCAAACTTTTTATTACCATTGATATAATTTATCTACACAGCCATATCGGCATGCATATTTTTGTTTTCATTTATCTCCGTAAACAGCGTCAAAACTCTGCCCGCCGAGTGGAAAGTGGAACTCAACCATGAAACGGTATGTGCTGATTCCGAAACAATTTTGATTGGCTATATAAACATCATTATCTAAAACTACATCGAAAAATTAATGTCAGAGTGTTTTTATGAAAAATGAGACGTAATCAAATTTTATTTATTCAATGCAATATTTTAAATCTGGAATTGAATTTTTAAACTCACTGATTTATTTAGTTTTGTTCTTTGCCTGAGATTATGACATACCATTTTGTGGTTGAGTTCCACTTTCCACTCGGCGGGCAGAGTTTTGACGCTGTGTACGGAGATAAATGAAAACAAGATATGCATGCCGATATGGCTGTGTAGATAAATTATATCAATGGTAATAAAAAGTTGTGTAGATATATGGTTGTGTAGATAAATTATCGCAGAAGACAATGGTAATAAAAATTTTGCCAGTGCATTTCATCTGAAAGTGTAAATGAGTGCGTTTCTGAAGGGGGGGGGGGGGTACTGATTGTAATTCAAAGTTAGATACTACCTTGTGTTATTATTAGCTCACCTGAGCTAATAGCTCAAGTGAGCTTTTCTGATCACATTTTGTCCGGCGTCCGTCCGTCTGTCCGTCCGTCCGTCTAGCTGTCTAGCTGTCCGTCTGTCTGTAAACTTTTCACATTTTCGACTTCTTCTCAAGAACCGCTGAGCCAATTTCAACCAAACTTGCCACAAAGTATCCTTGGGTGAAGGGGATTCAAGTTTGTTCAAATGAAGGGCCACGCCCTCATTCAAGGGGAGATAATTGGGAATTAATGAAAATTTGGTGGCATATTTTAAAAATCTTCTTCTCAAGAACCACTGTGCCAGGAAAGATGAAACTTATGGGGAAACATCCTCAGGTAGTGTAGATTCAAATTTGTTCAAATCATTACCCCCGGGGGTAGGGCAGGGCCCAAATGGTTGACCAAAGTTTTACATAGAAATATATAGGAAAATTCTTTAAAAATCATCTTCTCAAGAATGACAAAGCCATAATTCATCATATTTATATGCAAGCATGTTCAGGTAGTGTAGATTCAAGTTTGTTCAAATCTTGACCCCCGGGGGTAGGGCGGGGCCAAAATGGCCGACCAAAGTTTTACATAGAAATATATAGGGAAATTCTTTAAAAATCTTCTTCTCAAGAATGACAAAGCCATAATTCATCATATTTATGTGGAAGCATGCTCAGGTAGTGTAGATTCAAGTTTGTTCAAATCATGACCCCCGGGGGTAGGGCGGGGCCAAAATGGCCGACCAAAGTTTTACATAGAAATATATAGGATATTTTCTTTAAACGTCTTCTTAAGAATGACAAAGCCAGAATTCATCATATTTATATGGAAACATGCTCAAGTAGTGTAGTTTCAAGTTTGTTCAAATCATGACCCCCAGGGGTAAGGCGGAGCCAAAATGGCCGACCAAAGTTTTACATAGAAATATATAGGATATTTTCTTTAAACGTCTTCTCAAGAATGACAAAGCCAGAATTCATCATATTTATATGGAAGCATGCTCAAGTAGTGTAGTTTCAAGTTTGTTCAAATCATGATCCCCAGGGGTAAGGCGGAGCCAAAATGGCCGACCAAAGTTTTTAAAGATATATATAGGAAAATTCTTTAAAAATCATTTTCTATAAAATAGCAAATCCATGATTGGTCATGGGACTACTTTTGGATTTAAACTTTACAATAAAAAGCCATTTTCTACTTTTTCCTACCCTTAGTGCTCAGGTGAGCGATGTGGCCCATGGGCCTCTTGTTATACTATGGATTAAAAACTTTTTTCCGAAACAAGTTCCTGTGATTTGGTTGTGTAGTTTTAATTGGGTATACAGATATGCAGGGTTCAGGATGGCATCTTTTGTGTATTAGGCTATGTGTTTTCTTAACTGAAATTACCACATAAAATATTTCAGACATTTAATACTACACAAAATACATACTGTAGAAGCAAAAATTTTCGTGGGGATAAAATTTCGTTGATTTGTCATCAAAAATAGTTTCATTGGCATTTAATTTCGTTGTTTTGAAAGTAACCCTATATATTTCATCGTCAGATAAAATTTTGTGTGGGATTTAATTTCGTTGATAATTGTTAACAACAAAATAAACGAAATTTAATCCCCCAGGAATATTTGTGCCTTTACAGTAATCCTGAAACAAAGTGCCCATGTACACAACTTTCATTCATACATTAGAGATTTAGGATTTGATTAGTACTTTTTTATATGCAATTTTTCAGCATGATAAATTCCATCATAAGATTGCATCTCCTTCAGAGACTTTTAACATTTTTGGAAGCAAATGGGGGTTATGTAAAGCGATGGATTTGTGACCACAGTTACTTTTTGAATGAAATTATAAAGGAGGTCAATTGTCCTCAACAAGATGATTTATTAGTAATAATTCAGATTTCCTGGAATTGCTTTTCTTGTTATGTGTGATGATAAATATATATAGTAATTGAGGCAATACTTCATTCTAATAATTTATTTCTTTCATTCATACATTACAGAGAGTCCATGGGGATTTAATCAATGGCTGAATCACGATCCAGAAAAGACCAGCATGGGGCATCTGATGGCATCCACTTCATGGATAGAAACAGAAGTCCAATGGGAGATAACCTGAATAATGCAGCTCCCATGTACAGCACCTGGACCCAATTCAGTGGTATGCCAACACAAACCATGACAGACACTACAGCACCCCAGATCCACTGGGACACATTTAGTCCCTCTAGCAGTCCTTCTTTTGATCAAGTTTATACCAACCTGGATCCCAATGCAGAGTACCTCAGCCAAATATTGACCAACATCAGGAACAACCCCAGTGGAATTGAGACAGACCCCCGCTTAGCCGATCATAGTTTGCATGGGAATTCAAGCTTTCACGAGGCAAGTATGGAAGGACAGTCCATGTATGCCGAGACCTTGAGTAGCTGGAATAATGTGAAAAACTATGATCCTTTTGGAACAGATGATGTGTTGAAAACCTCTCAAGAACCTACTGAAAATGCTCAAATAAGGTCCAAACCCTCATACTCAGATATTGCTAAGTCTCTCAAGTCTAAACCAATTCAGAGCAAGGAGAAGGAGGAAGTGGACACTTCAAAGAAGAAAAGCACAGAGGCTCATGTCGGAAAGCATCACAAAGGGTTTGGTCGCAGAGGTTCCCATTTACAGAAACAACATTCTAAGGGGCACTCTACTGTGGCTGATGACATGGAGTCCAAAGTGAAACCCAATTCTAAATATGGTTTGGACAATTTTGATGATGTAGGTAATAATGAGGCCGGTAATCTCAAAAGTGAAAGTCTGGAGAGCATTCCTTTGCTGTCAAGAAAGGGTAGCACCAGCAGTGTCAGTAGTGGGACTAGTGGAATAGAAGAAATTCATCTGTCCAAAGGACCCACTGCAGGAAGTAAGAAAGACAACTCTGCACAGAAGACCAAAGTGGAGGGGAAGCAAGAGAAAATACAGCAATCGAAACCTGCTGAAAAAACTTTCTTTGATCCAAGAAGAATTTTTCAACAGAACAAGTCCTCAAAAGATGCTTCAAAGAGCTCAATGGATGCTACAGTGTTAAATAATGGTAAACCTGTGGGAAGATCAAAATCAAGCTCAGAAAATCACAGAAAGTCTTCAGATTACATCAATAATGACCTCAGAGATGCCAAGAAAAGGACAAACCAGTCAAGCTCCAACAAAGAGGCTGAGAAAAAGGAGAACTCTAATGTTAGTTCAGTGAAGACTGACAAGAAACAAAAAAATAGTTCTGTCCAGACTGACCTTCACATGACAAAGAGAAGATCTAAACACACCAGGAATTCTCAGCACCAGTACTCATTTGATCAGGAGTATATAGGTAGGTGTTATTTAATTTAATCATTTAACCAATTGTATAACTTGTTGTCATGCAGTAAGCATAAATTTTAAATACTTGTTAATGCATATTGCATAAGGTCATAATGAATTTATTGAATGATTGAAGTTTTAGCATTAGAAAAAAATATTTTTTTAATATTTTAAATTTTCAAAAGCAATAAAGGATAGTAAGGCTATCTAAATTTAATTCCCTGGTTCTCAGGCCAATTTTCTCCAAAAAAGATGCGGGAGGGCGGCATTTTATTTTTCATTTTATTGGCAATAAAGTAGATGAGGGATGTATTTTTTTTTATTTTAACTTCCGAATTTTCTTTAACATAAAGATAATTTTTTTAATCACAGATATACTTTCCATATCTGGTCAGAATTTCTGCTTTATCCATTGCTTAACAGCGTGTAAACATCGTAGGTAATGTCCTCGATTGTATTTTCAAACGAAGTAGCTAAAATCTCATTGTAAATAGCTACCGGAAGTGATATTTGAATACTAAACTACGAAACAAATGAGGTCGGAATTTTTTTTCCCGGATTGGTCTCCGCAATACCAACTTTTTATTTTATCAAAAATACAATAAAATCGGCAATGCGGCTACCTCAAAACGGATGCGCGCGGGCCTGAGAACCAAGATTTCAATTTTATATGGCCTAATGTTAATATTATATGTTTTTGCCTTTCCCACAACAAGAAAAGACTTGAAATAAAAACATAATGTTAGCATTTTCATCTACATGATTGTAAAAAGTAAGGAAGATAGCTAATTTTGCATACTGCTAAAATTTCCACTTATACTGTATAATATATCCATAGGCCTTTTACCAAACTTTTGTCCAGTGATGATGTCCCCCAAGGTTGGGCTAACTTAGTCAAACATGACCATAAAAATTTATTATATAGCATTTCTTACATTCTTTACTTACAAACTTCTTCTGGACAAGCTGCATCATTAGTGATGAATGTTATTGTATAATATATTATATATGATATAGACTACGTAATGTGATTGTCACATTAGACCAGAATTTCAGTTCTAAATGTGGCTATTTTGCTCATAGTCCCAGAAACTTGTTAAAGTCGGGTTACTGTCAAAGCCCATGGGTCTCTTGTTATTCTTTTCATGTGTTCTATATAATATTGATAAATTTTGCATGTGTTTATTATTGATTGACAGTGACATGTGCATGGCAAAAGTTAAAATCCATATAGAAACACTTGTTTCTGTTTTGTATGTATTGAACTATTATAATTGTAATTTATTACAATTAAAGTAAATATGTAGGGAAATATAAGCCTATCGGGCAGCTGATAGGTTATTATTCACTAAGCACTATATCTTTCACAGGTTAATGTTAAAGAAAAACAATTGATGTTTTACATCAATTTTTATTTTGGTTTTCTTTGTAAAAGTAAATTTATGTCTTTCAACTTTTTACAAAGTGAAAAAGTTTTTTATACACAATGTTTTTGGGGGATGAACATGGTAAGCATTTCTAATGAGTAATCATTATATGTACAGGTTTATGTACATGTATGCTCCATTCAGAAAACACTGCAAGATTTAATAAGCAAATTTTTCCCAAATAGCACAGTAATTAAGGAAAGTTCTTATTTTTAAATGTGAGATTATCTTTATCATAAAAAAAATATGCACTGTAGAAGTCTTTATCCATGTAATTATAGATATGGTAACATTTTGTCTCAGGGAAGTTTTATCTGTATGCATGTGTGTAGGAAGTCGTGCTAGTCTAGTGTTATCACACAGCTGGCCTATATTCTCCATGGTGTAATATTATGACTGGGAAATGTTTGCTTTTTTCAGACGAGTGGGTAACTTACATACTGGAGAAAACTAAGTCAGGAATAGCCTATCTGTGGTCTGCCCTTGTTACTTGTCTACTACTACTTCTAGGAATAGTGGTCTATTTGTAAGTATGTTAACAAGTATCTTAGATACTTAACCATTAGAAACATTTCAAAGTGAAAGTACACTGTGTGTCTTAAATTTTTATCCTTTATTTGTTCTTTTATAATCATCAAACTTAACGATAAAACAAATATGCATTCATCACAAAAACAAAATTCTTAGATTGAATTTACATGATTACATGTTTTAAGTACTTGAAAATGACAGTTCACTCAATGTCAGGTGAATTAATGCATGTAAGAATAGCTGACTTAAATTCAATGCATATCACAATAAAATAAGTGATTACAATTAATACAAAAGGTATTTAAAATATTTTCTTGTGGTACAAATTACAAAACTGATAATAATTAATAAGTAAAGGAAACGTATGCAGATATTATTGCAGATTTTTTCTTTGAAAAGTTTATAAAAGTTATTTTTGTCTTTTCCAGAGTGACATTTTGTGTTCACATCATAACATGGACATGGGGCAAAGCATCAATGGTTGTCAAGACAAAGTTATTCAAAAAATATTTTGATAAATATTCTACTTCAACCCAAGAGTCGGGGTCAAGAATAGGACTTGAAGCAAATATAGAACTTCCCGCAACAGGTACAGTATTATTTATTATATCTAATTTAAATCACAACAAACAAGAAATATGTTTTACAGTTTGGTGTCTTGAAGGCAAATTTTATTACATACCTAGCTTATATTTTTCTTCCATGATAAGAAAAAAGTTCAAACTTCAGCAAAACACTTATTCAGTGATAAAAATTCCTGTGTAAGGGAGTTAAATACAGCGTTTTTTTTCCTTATATAACTGGTACCAATAAACGGCACCGTTCCCAATGCCAAAAAACGTTAATTTTTCCCAATTCTGTGATTAAAAATTCCCAATTCAACTTATAACAAAAGATTACGATGACATCATATTTCTTGTTAAATGAAACATTGTACAAGTTGACTAATTGTTTTACTTCCGCTCGAATCGACAGTAGAGAAAGTCGTAATTTGGCGGGAGCACAGGTTTAGACAGCGTAGTGTCATACATTTTGACAAATTGAAAGCATGACAATGTGAAAACAAGGGACGTTGATATAAAAAACAATAAGTACTTGTTGTTTATTCTTTAAAACAAGGATTAATAGGTAATTAAGTTGGAATAAATGCAAAATACGTTGCATTTGCATAAATAAGAAAAAATTCTCCTTTGTTTTTCTTCGAGGTTATTTTTCCCAATTGAACTGGTACCAGACCCTTTCCCAATGGGTGGAAAAAAATCACTGAAATATGCTGCAGAAGTTTCTAATGTTATAATGCACTATTGATATTTTCTGTTACGAATTGTGTCTTAGCTTTAATTTTTAACTGGTATCACACCCTTTCCCAATGGGTGGAAAAAAATCACTGAAATATGCTGCTTGGGTGAAGGGGAATTTAAATTGTTAAAATGAAGGGCCAAGTTTCCTCACAAGGGGAGATAATCAAGAAAAGACAAAAATAGGGTGGGGTCATTAAAAAATCTTCTTCTCAAGAACCACTGGGCCAGAAGACCTGAAACTTATGTGGAAGCATACTGGGGTAGTGTAGATTCTAAATTGTTCAAATCATGACCCCCGGGGGTAGGGCGGGGCCACAATGGGGAATCAAAGTTTTACATAGAAATATATAGAAAAATCTTTAAATCTTTGATATTCTGTCTGTTAAGAATTGTGTCTTAGCTTTAATTTTTATTATTCCGGTATTTTGACCAGGGCATAATTTTGTAATTTGCTGCAAATTATGAAAGTTTTCATAGAATTATATAGGAAAAATGAAAATCTTCTCCTCAAGAACCACTCTCTTGCTGCAAATTATGAAATTTGTTTTATCTATAAATATGTTATTTCCTTTCTCTATAATTTGTTCATTTACATTATAATTGATATGTAAACTTTCAGCATGCAATACATGTGTAGATGTTCATTTATAGGTGAAGAGGCCATGCAGCGGCTTCTAGCTTGTAAAGGAAAAGACCCATATAGGTAAACACAAGACTTTGTTATGTCAGGATCCTATTTAGTTAACCTGCAAAAGTAACATTTTTAATCTGTCAACAGCATATATTTTACAATAATACGTGTTGCAAAAAAAAAAAAAATGAAATTTTCAGTTTATCACGAAGGCAAAGATACTAAGGTTGAGCAGACACATTCTACTTTACTATACATAATGATAACTAATAGAGGTTTTTTTATTATTATTATAGCATGAATATAATATATACAGTGTATCTGTGCTCTGACTTTAAAAAAAAATTTTTTTGGTGTTTTATAACAGCATTTTAGGATTAAGATATGAAGTTACCGATGAAGAAATAAAGAGATATTATAAGAAGCAAGCTGTGCTAGTCCATCCAGATAAGGTAGGGTATGACATACTGTCAAACAAGAATATTTGGCGCACTACTAATTTTAGCACTTGTGGCGCAAGAGCCCCTGAACGCTAAAATTTATTGTGCGCTAACGTATTTCTAAATATTATTTTGTGTGCTTGTGTTCAAAGCTTTCACGTAAGTACATGTAAACCGGAACACGCGATTACGTAATGTCGAAGGGCCGTTGGTAGGATCGAACGAGAAATTCCTGCCAAATTATAATTTAATTAAACTATTGTTTGTTGTTACCCTATAAATATCATAACCACCTTTCAGGTTTGACATCTCGGCGTGTCAATCATCTATTGCCTTAGGTAAACAATGCAATCAAGCATGGCGATTGAGTTTGCAGACAATACCTAATTATGATAACGGTTTATCCAAGTAACTTTCTTTTGATGCATGAATTGTTTTAATATGAATAAAATGCATAAATACTCCATTTCTTTTTTTTAAAATAAAACTAAAAAAAAATTAATATTGTGCCACATCCATGTGATTGCAACAGTACGTTAAAGTTGACGAATGTTTACTTATATATACGGAAGTGCTATTGTGTTTCCGTGCTTGACTAACCAAAGAGTCAAATATGGGGATGGATAAAAAAATGTCACATTATACATGTATATTCTAACAGGTCCCTGATTTAATGACAAGTACAAGCGCTAAAATTTATTTGCGCCAATGCATTCCCACTTGCGTTTGCGCTAAAATACGTATGTGCCAAATTTTCTCATTTTACAGTATAATAGTCCATGAATCATTTGTCCATAATGTAGTTGTACATGAATCTATTGAACAGAGATCAAAATAATTCTATTTTATTGGATTTTTTTTCTTTGCAGAATACTCAGCCAGGTGCTGAGGAGGCCTTTAAGATTTTAGGACATGCCTTTGAATTGATAGGTGAACCGGTAAGTATATATTTGACACTCTGCATTATGTATCTTGAAAGTATTAAGCTATATGCACAAAACTTTCCTCCTTGTTATTTGAAAACCTTGAGAGAGTGAAAAATTCAAAGTGCAAAAAAGTGACATGAATTGTGTGATTCCAGGAACAACGTAGAAAGTACAACTGTCAAATGGAGGAGGCAACTCAAGCTGAAGCAGCCATGGTAAACACTTAACTTTCTTGTTGAAATGCATCCATAATTTTGCATGCATTCTCTAGTGACCATTGCTTAAGTTATTTTCCTTACATAACATTTTAACATCAAGTAATTACACAGAAAATTGGGGGATACTGGTAGTTGTAATTGAAACAAATATGAACTGCCAGCTTGTTGGGTCAGATCAAAGAACACGGGATATCTTATATTCTTTTGGGGTGAACAAATAAGTTTTATCATAAATACATGTACATAAAGTTGATATGATTTTGACATCATTTTTTTTTAATTTATAAAATAAATTTTTGGCTTTCTTAATCCTCTGTAAAATCCCATGAACTTGCAATATTTAGTATCTACTTCATGTTATTTCCTTTTTAAAAAATAATATATTGTTCTGGATTCATGTCTATGTCTAATAAACCTGCAGTGCAGTAGTTACAGTTTATGACAGACTACATGTCTTTACACTAGGACTAATGGAGTAATTGTCAGTCTTTTTACACACTTGTCGTGTATTAAGACATGCTTCTGCTCAGTCTATTGCACTCTCATTAATTAAAATTTTAAATATTATGTCCATGTTCTTTGACTTTTACTGACATAATTTTATATTTTGTATTTTTCATTCCAGAGAGAATTCAATGATCTACTTGCAAATCTCCACGACAAGATTCAAGAGGTAGGAATTGCATCATTAAAAACATATGTACTTTCAAAATAGAATCTGGTGAAAAAGTTTATGAATTACCTGTAAATGAAAAAACTTGTGTCCAAAATCTGAGTTTATAATTGTAGGCAGCCAATCTTATGCGTTGTGATAACTGTGGAGGTAAACACAAGAGGACGCCTACAGACAGACCCTGGTATAGCGCTCGCTTCTGTAAACGGTGCAATATACGACATTCTGCCAAAGAGGTTAGTATATATCTATCTAGCTATGTATGTCGGCTTTTATGTCTTTGTAACTTTTTAGACTGTAATTGAAGTTCTAGTTTTGATTGCTGATATTCATGATTTACCAATGGAATAGATTTTCTGTTCACAAAAATAAATATTTCAGGGGGATGTATGGGCAGAAACTTCAGTATTTGGATTTTTATGGCATTACTTCGCATGTATGGAAGGAAAGATATATGACATAACAGAATGGGTTTCTTGTAAGGTAATATATCAGAAGTTATTTAACTGCTGCATAAATTCTCTCTTTGACCTTTCCCTTTTTAACTTCCTTAACTGCTGCTGCGACATTATTCGTTGAAAACCAGTTTTCATGGATTTTGATGTTTGAGTCAATCCAAGATATTCTGTGAATTAAATTTAATTAAATGTGTCTGAAAATATTCTATTCAGTGCTTATAATTTATCTATTAACGTATGCTTATATATATCTTAATAACATCCTGAGATGTCAATTTTTTACTGTATACAGAAAGACTACTTTAAGCATATGCAGCCGAACGCCCACCATGTGTTTTACAGAATTGCTACTGAAGGAGGACGAGCTCCAAATAATAATCAACATCAGCATGGCAGATCAGGGTAATTTTGGCCATTGTTTTTCATTTTGGACTCTATTTGATGGATTTGGTGCACGAGAATTCTGACAAGCTTTAAGCTGATATTAAAGGGTGCTGCAAAACATATAAGCTTTTTAAAAAAAAAATGATGTTAAAGGGTGCAGCAAAACATATACATGTATATTTATATGTTTCATGAACTAATGAATATGATACTTTCCCTATTTCAGTGAAGCAGATTTAGAAGACTTTATAAATCACTTATTTCATCAAGCGATGAGCACAGAACAAAATGGCAATGCTCAATGGCAACCTCCCCCCTCACAGACTCAGCCCTCCAGTCAGAACTGGGGGGCCGCCAATGCTGCCAAGAAAGCCAGGCGGAGGAAGAAAAAACATTAGACTCCACACTGCCTTAATTAACTCTTCTATCCTATATATGTTGGTTTTTGTAACATTTTTGTCTCATTCATTTTAATGTAAACAAAGGAATTGTTGAAGGTTTCACTTTCTTTCTTTGAACATATCAGTTTATTGTCACAGACTAAAACTCTTTTTTTCATTTTTCATCTTCATGTAGAAGACAATACTGGTAAAGTTGAGACCTCTTGGAAAATGTTAATGTATAAATCTGTGTAGGAAAGGCAATTCACTGGAATTTTGTATGATGATGATGATGAACTTGTAATTTTCATAGTAAAGATGATAGTGATTTTGTCTTACATTTTTGGAGAATAAAAATATCTTGCCATGTATTTCATAAATTAAGCAATCTGGTGCTTTTAAAGGGATATAATGAGGTGCCAAAATCGGGGAACGGTGGCTAACTGTTGTTGGAAACTTTGTTTAAATACTACTATTGTTAACTTACAAGGGAAAATAACTTGCATTATGATCTAAGATCAACAAATCTTACTTAATGAAATTTTTTAGGACATTAGTGTGTTACACTCATACATATGTATCCTTACATATTGCTAAGCTTGTAATTCCAGATAATATTGATATATATATATTATTTCAGAATGCATTTCAGCTTTTATAATTATCATCATTAACATTGATTTACTTCAAGATCTAAATCCTTTCTAACTAGAAAGGAAGAAAGTACATAAAGATCCTATAGAGTATGAATTTGAATGTTGTATCATATACTTGTCTTATGTTGATACAATGTGTTAACTTTGTATTTTGAAGACAGATTTCTTGTCTTTTTATTAAAAATTGTTATACATGTAATGCTTACAAGAAGGTAATATCTTTTCTGTTTATTTCATGTATTTGAAAACAAACTTAAAATAAATTTAGGTAATTAATTGATAATTTGTTTTGTTTTAATACTACATGGTAAAGATGCAATTTGATTATTATTTTAGCAAGATGCAAAATTGCTATATCCACACACAGCTGAATGTCTGTATCGTGCATCGTTATCTCATTTTGTCAAAATGAAACTATCAGTTTGGAAATGTTGAAAAAAATTGATGAATGACTACTAATTATCAGAGTTTCATATTCTTGTATAAGAGAACTATAAATACATCATAAAAATTTTCACCTTCAATATGAATAAGAGGGTTGTTAGAAAAGTTCGCAGACACATTGAATGACAGAAAATCTATTGTGTATTGTGTAGTATGACCTATATCTGAATAAATTCCTACATTTTGTTTATTAGTATGTAAAAAATCAGGTCCATTTACTTAAATGTTGAAAATTTACAATAATTTTTACTATGAGGTCATGGGATTCACGGAGCAATCACTTGACGTAAGGCGACCTGACAATCAGATTTCAACCTGTTAAGCTTTGTCCAGTTCTATAAATCTTTCATTTCTTCAGATTTTTCTCATCTTTTTTTCTACTTTAAAATTGAATACCTGGTATCTATATCAAGACATGTTACTTTTCTACTATAATGTTTTTTGTACTGATTCATATATTATTTTTTTAAATAATCTTTAAAAAAGTCTATGCAGTGAATTGATCAGGAATGGAAACTTTGCAAAACCATATAGGCACAACATCCCTGCCATAAGGGGTATTGAAGTATCAATGGAGTTAATCATTCAAAATGTTAATCCTCCCATTCTTATAAAGCTACAACCATTTGAAAACTTAGTCCCTTGTATGTGTAGGAAATTGCCGGCGGCATCTTGAACATTTTAATCTCTTTTTTAGACATTTTCCTGTCCGCACACATAATTTTTACGTACTGCAGTGCTCCATGACGCTTGATGATGTTCCGATTTTTGGAGATGTTTTTACGCGCTGATCATCAATACAAGAGGCCCAAGGGCTTTGAATCGCTCTTCTGATAAATTATACAATCTATACTAAGACCCAAGATGCATCAACTGACAAAGTTTGATGATTCTTAGCCAGTTAGGGCTGAAGATATTTAAATGTAACTATAAAATACTATATGTAGGTCATGGTGACCTACTTTTTGATTGAAATTTTCAGAGGACACAAGATGCATTAATTGACAAAGATTGATGATTTTAAGCCAATAAGTACTTGAGATATTTAAAAGTGGGTCACAGTGACCTACTTATTGGTTAACATTCTCCAAAAACCCAAGGTGCATAAACTGACAAAGTTTGACAATTCTAAGCCAATAAGTACCCTAGAATACTTAAATTTAGCCATAAATGTCACAAGTAGGTCACTGTGACCTATATTTTGATCATCATTCTCCAATAAGTACTTGAGATATTTAAAAGTGGGTCACAGTGACCTACTTATTGGTTAACATTCTCCAAGAACCCAAGATGCATCAAATAACAAAGTTTGATGATTTCAAACCAATAAGTACCCGAAATACCTAAATTTAGCCATAAAATGACAAAAGTAGGTCACTGTGACCTACTTTTTGGTCGACATTCTCCAAAAACCCAAGATGCGTCTACTGACAAAGTTTGATGATTCTAAGCCAATTAGTACCTGAGATATTCAAAAGTGGGTCACCATGACCTACTTTTTGGTCAGCATGCTCCGAAAATCTAAAATGCATCAAATGACAAAATTTGATGATTCTAAACCAATTAGTACCTGAGATACATAAAACTAGCCATAAAATGTCAAAAAGAGGTCACTGTGACCTACTTTTTGGTCGACATTCTCCGAAAACCCAAGATGCATCTACTGACAAAGTTTGATGATTCTAAGTCAATTAGTACCTGAGATATTCAAAAGTGGGTGACGTTGACCTACTTTTTGGTCAACATGCTCCGAAAATCTAAGATGCATCAACTGACAAAATTTGATGATTCTAAACCAGTTAGTACCTGAGATAAATAAAACTAGCCATAAAATGTCAAAAAGAGGTCACTGTGACCTACTTTTGGTCGACTTGCTCCGAAAACTCAAGATGCATCAAATGACAAAGTTTGATGATTCTAAGCAAATAAGTACCTGAGATACTAAAATATAGCCATAAAATGTCAAAAGTAGGTCACTGTGACCTACTTTTTGGTCTTTAATCTCCGAAATCCCAAGGTGCATCAACTGACAAATTTTAATGATTCTAAGCCAATTAGTACCCGAGATACTTAAATTTAGCCATAAAGTGTCGAAAGTAGGTCACAGTGACCTACTTTTTGGTCGACATTTTCTGAAGACCAAAGATGCATCAACTGACAAAATTTGATGGTCATAGGTCTAATAGTATTCAAAATACGCCTTTTAAACAATTTAAAAACAAATGCCTTCAAAAAGTAGGTCACAGTGACCTACTTTTTGATAAATATGTTTTAAGGCCTCTAGATGCATCAACTTACAAGATTTGGTGATTCTAAACCTCTCGGTGTCTGAAATAATGGGATTAAATGTTTTAGAAAAGATTAGCCATAAAATTCAAAAAGTAGGTCATGATGACCTACTTTAAAGTTGATGTTGTTTGTGGACCCAAGTGCACCAACTGACAAAGTTTTATGATCATAGGCCTTAAAGTGTCCAAAATATGCCTCTAAATCAATTTGAAAACAAAAGCCTGTAAAATTTAAAAAGTAGGTCACCGTGACCTACTTTTGTATTAACATGATGTCAAGTCCTGAGATGCATCAACTTACAAGATTTGATGATCCTAGTCTTTATAGTAAGCAAAATATCAACGTTTTTAATAAGTGTAAATTTTGGTCAACTTTGAAGTGACCTTGAGACCACGCCCTTTGCCCCAGGGTCATGCCTTGAACAATTTTTAATCTTCAACATATCCTGACCCTTGTATGTAAGTTTGGTGAAAATCTGCCAGGTGGTTCTGGAGAAGATTTTTTAGCAACCAGTACTTCTGGTTTTATTTTAGTGATTATCTCCCCTTGTTTTAGGGTCCCACCCCTAATTTTAGTATAAATGGTATCTCTTGGGCCAAGGATACCCTGTGACAAATTTGACAATAATTCGCCAAGGTGTTGAATTATGGCCCATATTCTACCAAGAGGCCCATGGGCCACATCGCTCACCTGAGCACTAAGGGTAGGAAAAAGTAGAAAATGGCTTTTTACTGTAAAGTTTAAATCCAAAAGTAGTCCCATGACCAATCATGGATTTGCTATTTTTTAAAAAAATGATTTTTAAAGAATTTCCTATATATATCTTTAAAAACTTTGGTCAGCCATTTTGGCCCCGCCCTACCCCTGGGGGTCATGATTTGAACAAATTTGAATCTAAACTACTTGAGCATGCTTCCATATAAATATGATGAATTATGGCTTTGTCATTCTTTAGAAGAAGATGTTTAAAGAATTTTCCTATATATTTCTATGTAAAACTTAGGTCGGCCATTTTGGCCCCGCGCCCTACCCCCGGGGGTCATGATTTGAACAAACTTGAATCTACACTACCTGAGCATGCTTCCATATAAATATGATGAATTATGGCTTTGTCATTCTTGAGAAGAAGATTTTTAAAGAATTTTCCTATATATTTCTATGTAAAACTTTGGTCGGCCATTTTGGCTCCGCCCTACCCCTGGGGGGTCATGATTTGAACAAACTTGAATCTACATTACCTGAGCATGCTTCCATATAAATATGATGAATTATGGCTTTGTCATTCTTGAGAAGATTTTTAAAGAATTTTCCTATATATTTCTATGTAAAACTTAGGTCGGCCATTTTGGCCCAGCCCTATCCTCGGGGGGTCATGATTTGAACAAACTTGAAACTACACTACCTGAACATGCTTCCATATAAATATGATGAATTATGACTTTGTCATTCTTGAGAAGAAGATTTTTAAAGAATTTTCCTATATATTTCTATGTAAAACTTTGGTCGGCCATTTTGGCCCCGCCCTACCCCGGGGGGTCATGATTTGAACAAATTTGAATCTACACTACCTGAACATGCTTCCATATAAATATGATGCATTATGACTTTGTCATTCTTGAGAAGAAGATTTTTAAAGAATTTTCCTATATATTTCTATGTAAAACTTAGGTCTGCCATTTTGGCCCCGCCCTAGTAACCCCCGGGGGGTCATGTTTTGAACAAACTTGAATCTACACTACCTGAACATGCTTCCACATAAATATGATGAATTATGACTTTGTCATTCTTGAGAAGAAGATTTTTAAAGAATTTTCCTATATATTTCTATGTAAAACTTAGGTCGGCCATTTTGGCCCCGCCCTACCCCCGGGGGTCATGATTTGAACAAAATTGAATCTACACTACCTGAGCATGCTTCCATATAAATATGATGAATAATGGCCTTGTCATTCTTGGGAAGAAGATTTTTAAAGAATTTTCCTATATATTTCTATGTAAAACTTTGGTCTGCCATTTTGGCCCTGCCCTACCCCTGGGGGTCATGATTTGAACAAACTTAAATCTACACTACCTGAGGATGCTTCCATATAAATATGATGAATTATGGCTTTGTCATTCTTGAGAAGAAGATTTTTAAAGAATTTTCCTATATATTTCTATGTAAAACTTAGGTCGGCCATTTTGGCCCCGCCCTAACCCCGGGGGTAATGATTTGAACAAACTTGAAACTACACTACCTGAGGATGTTTCCCCATAAGTTTCATCTTTCCTGGCACAGTGTTCTTGAGAAGAAGATTTTTAAAATATGCCACCAAATTTTCATTAATTCCCAATTACCGGTATCTCCCCTTGAATTAAATTTGAACAAACTTGAATCCCCTTCACCCAAGGATACTTTGTGGCAAGTTTGGTTGAAATTGGCCCAGTGGTTCTTGAGAAGAAGTCGAAAATGTGAAAAGTTTACAGACAGACGGACGCCGGACAAAATGTGATCAGAAAAGCTCACTTGAGCTTTCAGCTCAGGTGAGCTAAAAAGTTAACACACATCGCACGACGCACACCGCACAAATGGCCATAGCATTAGCTCTTTGAGCCTTTGGCTCAGAAGAGCTAAAAAGGCTATAAAACAGTCACATACCCTCCAATTCAAAATTTCTCCCAGTGACGTTTCATGAATGCTTTAGCGACAGGTAAAATATCATAAGTCTCTTTGCACTACAATTATGCAATTTTTAATTTTGATAAGGAGTCTTTGTGATGTAAACGTGCCAAAATGTAGCATGCTCCGTGAAACAACTTTTATCAAAATAAAAAAGTTGTATATTTTTCAATGATCACTGGAGAGCACCAAATTTTTGTATATATTTATTGGAAAATAGGTTAAGATTTTATCTGGAAAGTTTGACCGGTTTCTTTGAAATAGCGAGCTTACAATAGAACTTGTCCGCGAACTTTTCTAACACCCCTTGTACATTTACATAGAAATATGGAAATGAAATGGAAATCATTTGACTCAAGGTCATTCCAGTGAGATCAAACTTTTATAGAAAAAACGAGAGAAAATGCTTTTCTTGGAAATATCTTTATAATTGAAAATCATTGGAAGCACAAGATTTAATGACTTGGGGGTTTGTTTAGGCCTTGATCCAAGATTTATTACCATATCTTCAAGGTCACCTAGATTAAAATGTATAAAACTTGTCTGACTATAACTTTGAAATGGAGAATTAATGAAAGCTCATCTTTAAATTGGTTCAAAAATTGTTAGTTACAAGAAGGTGTTTCAAGACCTGGAAACGGTCCTTCTTTCAAGTTCAAAAGTCACTGGTGGAAAAGTATTAAGTTCTTATACACACAAGAATGTAACATTTTATTTGAGAATCATTATCTCATTGGATAAAAAGATTATGACATGAGGGGTTTGTTGTAACCTTGACCCAAGGTCATTGTGGCTAATTGAAGCGCTCTGGGGAAAAAAATAAAATTCATGACAAGTCTCTAATTTTCTCATTTACAAATTGTATATTGGCACTTTAAAATTGCTGCACTAGGTATTCTTTTGCGAGTTCACTAACTCTTTGGAAGAAAAAGTGAGAGTAGGCATGATAAAATTTTTAATAAATATCACGTCTGAGATTTTGCAACAATAATAACATTTTCAGGTGTGAGCTTTTCTTCTATGTAGGTCTTGAGCTGACTTTGTAGACCACAGTTCCTCAAGTAATGTACTCGACCAATGTCAATTAATCTCTTACACTTTCTGCCTATCTCTTCTCTCTGACTTGCTGACAACTGAAGGTCACTCCTTCATAGAAGAAAGAAAAAATGGTATTATAATAACAAATACCAGTATGCATATGTTATTCATGTATTTGTTTAGCATTTTTAGCATTATGAAATCTTTTTCTTTTGAAAATTCTCATGTTGAAAGTATTTATAAACAGACCATGTAAGTTTTTTATTCAGAAATGCATTCCTAATTGGAAGAGGGAGAAAAATGCAATGGACCAGACTGGGATTTGAACCCAGGCTCTCAGAATCTCCAGTAAGGTGCCCTACCAACTGAGCTTTCTGGCCACTAACTGGCAATTGAACTTGTCTGTAAGTTATATTCCTCTCTCCTCAAAGGTCCTCAGCTCCTGAAGACAGCAACCCAGGCTCTTCCCTGGCAAGTCTTTCAGCTCCCACGACCAAAAAGTAACAAGAGAGGAGAAAATGCAGCTGCCTAGGCCCTCGTTTGAATTCTGATCTGGTCTGCTGCATTTTCTCCTCACCCATTACATTTGGTGCCATGCCATGTCCTGAAAGTTACAGGTGAAAAACCAGCCAGATAAGAGCCTGGGTTTTTTCTTCAGAGGTCGAAGACCTTAAAGGAGGGAGGAATGTGGGGTCAGACAGGTTCAATCGCAGGTGGCTAGATAACTCTGTTGGTAGAGCCCCTTCAGGGGTCCAGGTTTGAATCCCTGTTTCGTCTCTCACATTTTTCTCCTCTCCCTTGAAACATACCTGTGATTAATGACAAAAATAGATTCACTTTCATAGAGAAAATTCAAATTTACCTAGAAAATGGCTGCTCACTGTCCTGATGTTCCTCAAAGTCATTAGAATTAATTGACTGATCCACAGTGGTGTTTTTATCTTCCGTCTGTGAAGATGAATCCCGCTCATCACTGACATTATCAGCATTGTTCTTGTTTTCAGTTTTACATTCAGTGTCAATACTAGAATTTCCCCTGTTAATTTCTCTGTACATTTCCTCCTTTGTTTTCCAGCCAGTCCATGTTGCAGCTGTCCAGCCACTAAGTTTACACAGTAAGGTAAATTCTCTATGAGAAAGTCCACAGTTCTTTATGAATTCTTTACCAACATATGTCTCCCACGTACATCTGTGGTGACAACAAAGGGCTATGGTAATGCCTGCTAGACATGGCCTGCAGAAGATGATGTCAAAAATCTAAATTAGATATATACTGACGTTTTGAATTCTCTCCTGTACATGAATATTAAATTCTCATGTACATGGTAAATTAAATATACTAGTACCTTGGATGACTATCATGATTTTCTGACTTAAATTTCTTCTCTTCTGGTTGACTTGTTCTTTCCTCAAATTTTTGCACATTAAGAGTTTTTGTAACACAACGTAAAGCAAAGTCTGAAGAAAACAAAGTTATGTTAAAATTATAGCATGTGTATATGACAGGTACCATTCTTCATTGATCCACCATACAAAATGTTTACTCCTTGAATAAGCAAAATTTGACAAATAGTCACCTGTATCTTTTTAAAGTTAATAATTTATCAGAACGACTTTATCACTTGATATTAAATTCAGGTAGAGCTGACCCTGAGACTTTACCTGTTGCGCCTCCACACAGATGTTTACCAACTGCAACCACTGGTCTCTGATTGGCTGAAATACTCTCCACTTTCTCTATTCGAAAATATAGTCATGATTTCGTAGTTAACAATGAACTTGTTTATTAGAAAAGGTAAAGCATTAATATAAAGCCAATGAACAAAAGTATTCATGTTTTTCATAGATATTTTACAATAATGATAAATTTCTTCTACTCACCCAGATTTAAGTCGGCAATATTTATACAAAGACGTTCAAACTTGGGTCCTGTATCTGACCACTTGTGCTTGTTATCTGCCTGAGAAAATGTGAATACCAGAGTACTTCAAAACACAGTAGTGTAGTCTCATGAATGACATTGTATGCACAAGTATATCCTTATTACTAAACTTGTATTATTTTGTTTGAAGTTTAAGTATTACTTCATAATACACTATGTTTATTTGCTTTTTCCTAGCTCCCCTGCATTAGGAGGTCAGAAATATAATATTGAGATAAGTTTACCTTGTATCTCACATGACCATAGTCCACTAAAACAAAGCCTAGATCTGACTTGTCTGGTAAGGCTTGCTGTATCCAGTGGGATAAATTACCTGTAATACATGTAATTACATGTACCGGTATTATATTCTAGCACAGTGATAATGCCTCACAATATACACATGTATTTTATCTTAATTAAAATAATCTGCTTTGAATAAAAGAAACCATATTTATAACCAATAAAAACAGAAGTTACCTTTGCCAGCACCAAGCTCCACAAAGCACAGGCCTTCATGTAACAAGTCCAGCCTCTGTAACTGTCCTACCAGAGAAGCCTGGCAATACAACAATAAATAAAATATTTTTTAGCTTAATCATCTCATTTCAGAATGAATCCGACTGGTTTTTATCAATCTTGTGGTAAGTCTGACCCAGACCTGTTGTTTTCTGTGGCGGATGGCAGGAATTCCATAAGACTCATTGCTTAGTTCCTCATCCAGACAATGGTGGCTCAAGATTTCTTCATCAATCCTGGTAACATGTTCTGGTTTAAACAGTAAATAAAAACTCAGAAAATCAGCTTACTAGATTTATCTTTTTAGTAATTTCTGTTCTTATCTCAAGCTTTAAATTATGAGATATGTCATTCAAATTATAAACAAATTAACCCATGGCTGCAGTATATTTGAATAACTCAATTTATCGGGGAAAATTCAAATTCAAACAAAAACATATGCAATCTATAACAAGAAATGTTTGAGAAACATATATGTCTACATGTGGAAATATAACAAAGGAAACTACTTTAAATTTAGATGTCAACACCAATAGAGGTCATCTACTCTTCAGGGGGTACCAGTGTGTCAAATCTGATATCCATAGGGTTCTTGACATATTGAGCGGAAAAACACTTTGTTTTTCAACAAATGCATTTAGTAATATGCCCCCTTTTCAAAAACTTAGAGTATTTCAAGACGTATCAGCCTTCAGAACATTTATGTTTAAGTATGATTCTTCCTAAACCCACATACAGAAAACAGAGAAAAAAGTTTTCTTTCTCAAGTGATGGAGTTGCCACAATAAGGCATTAGGAGGACTAGTTTTTTTTTGTACTACATTTTTCATCTGATCCAGAATGGATTTCTCCTATTGCCAATAACTGCTTACCATCATAAAGCTTGTGAACCTTTTCAATTAAATCTTGCAACTCTTTTGTTGAGAAATCTTTAAGTGGTATCTGAAAATCAAAATAATAAATAGAGTTATGAGCTGTTTGAAAATATCTGGAATTTCAGTTGACATTCTCTAGAATGTGAGTTGTTTGAAATTATCTAGAATGTGAGTTGTTTGAATTTATCTAGAATGTTGGTTGTGTGACATTATCTAGAATGTGAGTTGTTTGACATTATCTAGAATGCGAGTTGTTTGACATTATCTAGAATGTGAGTTGTTGGACATTATCTAGAATGTGAGTTGTTGGACATTATCTAGAATGTGAGTTGTTTGAAATTATCTAGAATGTGAGTTGTTTGACATTATCTCGAATGCGAGTTGTTTGACATTATCTAGAATGTGAGTTGTTGGACATTATCTCGAATGTGAGTTGTTGGACATTATCTAGAATGTGAGTTGTTTGACATTATCTAGAATGTGAGTTGTTTGACATTATCTCTACCTTTGTTTCCTTTGCTGTATCTTCTACTTCATCAGTGTCTGTGTTGATGCCTGTTGTGTGATATGGCTACAACAATAAAAATCCTTATAACCTGAATTATAAGTTCTTGGGAACTTTTTGCCAACATGTTTCAGACAAAAGTATATGTACCAGTAAATGAACTGAACTGATGATTTAATGCAAATTCTGTTTGTAAATTATAATTTATCCAAATTAGATCATAACATTATAGATCTTTATACCGGCAATTCTTTTTGTTGTTTCCTGCATTTCTTCAGATGTTTCTCCACACTGTCTTTATAGCAAGTACTGTTTAAAATAAATTTATTCCATTAATTCCATTTATAACATCTATACATTGTATTTAAAAATTAAGCTGAAATGAGGAGCAAAAGACCTAAAATGATTTAAAATAAAGTGCTTATAACTTGAAACATAAACTTTAATAAATGTATTGACTATGAAGAAAACAATTATGCTATTGATTTAAAAAATAATCCATGCATTACTTATTGTGCATAAAAGTATGTAAAATCCAGTTTTACACATTTTCTACATATAAAATGGAACCTCTTTAATTTTGAGGCCAATATTTGGGATGCTTCACCTTCTGGACAAAAAATTACGCGAAACAATTTACAATTACTGTCAAATCACTAATTTTTATTTTCTTATCAACGTTCAATTTTTATACTGAAGTATAATGTTTCTTCTTTAATCATGAAATTATATACCCTTGTAATATTAAATTTCATATATTCAAAACACACTGAAAACAAGTTATTTTTTTGTCTCATAATATTTTCAGAACTTTATCTGAATTCATTTAATTCTCAGGAACACAAGTGTCCAGATGATGAGGCTTGATTGTGAATATCTTACTGTTTGGGGTTAATTGGACAAGGAATTCTCTCCCTTCCTTGGTCTATCTGTCAAGATAAAGTACATATAATTACAATTTGATTTAAACAACAAATATTCTTTAGTTATTATTCTTACTAATTAATCAATTTTTCCAATTAATCTCTACAATATAAATTTAAATGATAGGGACCCTGAAGGTTAAAGAATATACTGCTGATTACAGGTGCATGGGGACAAGACCCCAAGGTCACAATTTCTGAATGTTCATGTTTCGTAAAAAGCAGTTGTTGAGTTCTCCCCTGCTAGAAATAGTAAAAATGACAACTCGTTGACAATTGAAATGATGAGTCGCTGGTGTTAAACAAGACAATTCTCAGTACTGGAACTACAATGGCACACAAATTAGCTATGTAACAATTAATTGATAATCTCTGAAGATACTGAAACCTTAATATACTTCCAGTTATAGTAATAGCTTTCATCTTAATTTTTTAAGGAATTCCCATCGATATGTTGAAAACCGTCTGTTGAAGTTGCCATCCTTATTCTGTTTTAGTATCAGAGAGCTCGAGTCATGTGAATTTTTCTAAAAGGTTAGTTTTAGATTAATTAAAATAAATTTTGATTTTTTATTCATTACACTTTGTGAGTATGTCATAGAAAAAATGGTATAGATTTAAAAAGTCAAAGAACCCTTGGGAGGGGGGTCCCATCCCCGGGCACATGTGCTGCTAGCTGCATGCAGATCTGTAAAAAAAAAATCTCCTGTCTATCAATATATTTTTTTTTCAGAAAGCTACAGATCTTCACTGTCTGTCAAGTCTGTCAATATATTTATACCCCCCGCAAACAAAGTTTGGGGGGGTATATAGGAATCACCTTGTCCGTCTGTCTGTCTGTCCGTCTGTCTAGCTGTCCATCCGTCCGTCTGTCTGTCTGTCCGTCTGTCTGTGCAATCGTGTCCGGTCCATATCTTTCTTACAGAGGGACATCAGAATCTACTACTCCACACTAAGATTGCCCATGACCCAAGGGTGTGTCATGACCTTGACCCAAGGTCATTTGGGGAAGTTCAAGGTCACTGGAAGAAAAAGTTCATAATTCGTGTCCGGTCCATATCTTTCTTATGGATAAACTTGGTAGGTTCTCATTTCACACAAAGATTGCCCATGACCCAAGGGTGTGTCATGACCTTGACCCAAGGTCATTTGGGGAAGTTCAAGGTCACTGGAAGAAAAAGTTCATAATTCGTGTCCGGTCCATATCTTTCTTATGGATAAACTTGGTAGGTTCTCATTTCACACAAAGATTGCCCATGACCCAAGGGTGTGTAATGACTTTGACCCAAGGTCATTTGGGGAAGTTTAAGGTCACTGGAAGAAAAATTTCATAATTTGTGTTTGATACATATCTATTATGGAAAAACTTACTTCTGAAAAACCCAGCGGGGGGTATTTTGTCCCGTTTGGACAGTTCTAGTTTTTCGGAGAGCTACAGATCTCCAGCCTGTCAACAGATTTTTTTCAGAGAGCTACAGATCTCCGGTGGCGGTATGTCATTGAATAGATTTTTTTCGGAGAGCTACAGATCTGCAGCTACTGTCTGCAGCTACTGTGCTGCAGATAAATTTAACAATTTCTACGTTTCCTCAATTTTTTTGAATTTTTCAAGGATTTTTTTTATTTATTAAGGGATATGTTTTACTACAGAATTGACAATACATGGCAAAGTAGTCAATTTGTTGTTTAAGCATCTTAAATCTCTTATTTTACACTTAGTTTATGAAATTTTATTTACCCCTAAAAGTCCAGCGTGCTCAGGACAATATTTTCCACTGCCATTAGGTCTAAATCTACAATACCGCTTCTTCTTCTGGAGAAAGAAAGCACATTTACTTTCCTGTGCTTGTTTTTCTTGGGAGTCCATATGGAAAAGGAAAGTCGATAAAAGAAAAGTGAAAGTGAAAGTCTTAGCTGCGGAACTATAAAAAAAATTTAAAAATTAATAAAAATTCTTTTTTATATCAATTTACGACATCGCACTTTTAAGAAATTTATATAAAAATTCATATTATAACAAATAATATTATATTGTATTTTTGTAACTTATTTATTTACTGCTGTACTTTTATTCATGGCGGATCGTGAAGTTGGCAATTTGAAAGTTGGGTGACGCATAGGCGTTTTAAGTGTTTGAATTGAACAATATACATATTTAAGACTGAAAAATGTTTGTTACATTAAAGACTCTTCAGCAACAGACGTTCAAAGTTGAAATTGAACCTGAAGACACGGTATGTCTATAAAACACGTGCATGCTCTCTTGGATTTTTATCTTCTTTTTTTCAGGAATAATTTATTTAATAATAACATTGCCTCCAAGATAAAGAAGTATGTTGTGCATTTTATATAGTACCACATATTCTGTTTTGGCACAGAAAGGTCTGGTTTATGAACATAATAGAATATAGTCTTATAAACTGAAGTGACCAACACTAACAAGCAGCAGTAATTGTTGGCTATCACGCCTGTCTTTGTTTGTATTTGTCTATATAAGCATTTGATATTTATAATGATTGGATATGTGTTTAAAAAGAGTCCTGGAGCGGGTCCAGCAAATCTCTTGATTTTACATGTACATGCTCTTCAGGATATATTGTATTTAGTATATTACATTGTATTTTGTATATACATGTATTTCTTTGTGTCTAATAATAATATGTTGACTGTATGACCGTTTAGGTGAGGGCAGATACTTTAACTTATTCAGATTTAATTAAGATCAGGCTCGTCAAACCACTTGTGACATTTATTGTGTCTAGACTCTGACATCACATGACATTGTATGTATGTTGCATTACCAAATTGAAGCCTGAAAATTGCTGATTTTAATGAAGAACCGTTTTATTGACTATTTGTCTGCAATATATTCAAAAAATCAAGGCAAGTTTATTATTTGTTTAATTGCAAGAAGATAATTTTACGAAGCTATGCATTGTGGGTCCAAAGTTACTGCGAAAAAAATTCTATAGCTTGAATTTGCAATAATCCAAATTTTCTCTTCACCCAGGCATTGTCATTAGAACTCGCATTGACAAGCGTCTCTGCGCTCGCTATAATTATACTGGTTTAATTTTTTTTTTTGAAAATGATAAAAGTAAAAGGAAATGTTCAGTTTTGTAAAACATTGAAAAAATTGAACATTCTCAAGATGCAATAAAAATTGTATAAAGAAAAATACAAGTATTAGTTGGCACTCAAGTGACTTTGCATCTTGGATTTTTGGGGTTGTCTTAAAAATTATTTCATGCTTGATTTAAATCAATACTTACACTTTATCCAATTGTAGTAGATCGTCTTATTTCAAGAGGTAAAGAGTTCCATTTGCACAAAAGATGATTTATAAATGTTTAATTTATACACTTGGGGATGCAATAATTTTGTGATGTGCTGGTTATATAATTGTCTATGTATGAATTGTATTAAGTCTTTAAATCCTTTCGTTATGTTTAGTGATTTGTGAGAAGTTATGTGAAAATGTGAATTACTAGTAGTGTTTTGTTGCCTAAAAGACATGAATGTTTTCCTTAATGTTGAGTCCTCATCCTGTATTTCAGTTTTGGTTCCATATGATTTAATAATTAAAAAAAAATCTTTTTGCAGGTTAAAAGTTTAAAAGAAAAAATAGAAAATGAAAAAGGAAAAGACAATTTTCCAGCTGGAGGACAGAAGCTTATATATGCAGGTGATATAAGTAGTTTCATTTTAGGCATTCCAAACTTCATTATTGTGTCATTTCTTCTTGTTCACACTACTACTAATGATGTATGATTTCTTTGGAAAAATTACATTATTGATTATTTCATTTTGTAGGAAAAATCCTTGATGATGAGAAGAAAGTTAGTGAATACAAGATTGAAGAAAAAAACTTTGTTGTTGTCATGGTAACAAAGGTACATTTACTTTGACATCAAAACTACTTATGCTTTTTTTCATATTGGTTACTCTATGTTTTAAATTGTATTTAATGTTTAATGTGTTTTTTAAAAATTAAAGGAAATTAAATTTGGAAATTTCTCGTGCCTCTCAAAATAGAAATTTGTATTGGCATAGGCTTAATATGTTTTATAATATTATTGAACAGATTCAGACAATTCATTTGGTCTTTGTTAAAATTCATCTGTATAATATACATAATACAAATACCAATAGATTCACTTTCAGTCATAAAAGGATAAACATGGTTATAAATATAACATGATAAGGAAACACAGCTTTGATCATCTTTATGCTGTCAGAACACCCACATTGATTAGAATGACTTCCCTGTAGAACATATTTAATACCATCAGTGTGTTAGAAATAGATTTAATGGCAGTGCTTAAAACATTGTACTCATACATTGCATATCATCCAAGTCATTGTGCAGAATTCGTTGCTATATGTTATATAGAGAATGATTTACATAAGTGACTTTCATATTTATTTCATATACATGTATTTTAAAAAAAAAAGCATTTAATTTGTGAGAAGAATGTATTAACTGTCTCTAAATTAAGTTCAATTCAAATTTTGGCTTAGAAATATGTCTTACATTTTTCTTTCTGGCACATGTGTGCAAAGTCACCTGATGTAGTAATTTGGGAATTTTGCACAGTACACTAGTAGTAGTCCTTTTCTTCTAGAAGTCATGAAGAAGTATTGTTATATATTGCAAGAGAAGAATTGTTAGGCTTTGATTTTGTCTTACAATGAATGCATACCTTAGTTATTCTGATCTAATCACAACGAGAATGGGATTTGGCAGCAAGCATGGCGTATTTTAGGTCTCCCCCCTCTTTCACTTTGATAAAATGTCTGGTATTTGACAAAAATGGCTTTTAAAATACAAATTTTAAAGTGTATTTAACATAGAAAATTTAATGGCAGAATGATAATGTCTTTTTTAGCCAAAACCAGCAGCAGCAGCAGCCAAGCCATCAGAGCCTAGCCCTGCCCCTGCTGCTACTGCAGCCCCTCCCCCAGCAGCCCCAGCCCCTGCTGCCACAGAAACACCAAAACCCGCAGAGGAAAAGAAAGAAGAGAAAAAAGAAACTACACAAAGGTATGCAGGATTTACATTGATACAATTGCTCTCAGATTTTATTTTGAACATTAACAAAATCTAATGTCATCAGATGTGGCTACTCTTTTTTTTTCTTGCTTCATGAAAATGATCACTACATTTTTTTTCAATAACTAAAAGTCAAAATTGGCTGTTCATCATTGTATGCGTGAAATATCTGATTTATATATTAAATAGGGATGTCAACGAGTACCCGGTTAACCGGGTACTCGATCGAACGTCCGAATATCGAATACTAAAATCGGTACTCGGTTACTCGGATGTATATTTTTAAATATTTCTAAGCTTATTTATTAATGCTTTAAACAATCTGTTTTAAAACGTAATACTCATTGCACTTGTACATACAGTAATTAGGGTTTCCTACTCCTCTAAATGACCGTGAAATAGCACCTGTTACCTCGCTTTTCTCACCTTCGGCTGTCTTCTACCTTATTTTTTGATTTGCTTTAATTATTTGTTTTCACTGAACATCGTTTAAAGTCTGTTATGATTAAATAAATTGGATAATTTTGTCAATTCTCCGAGAAGCCGTAAATTCTCGGGAAAAGAGACATATGATATTACACGCGCGATTGTTGATATAGTAGTGTTTGATTACATGCCAATATATGTACAAATGGTTGAAGGCAAAGGCTTTAAAAAACTGATGTCCATCGATGCAGCAAACTACAAAATACCGTCCCGTAATACTATAAAATCTAGGATCGAAAATTATACGAAAATCGTAAATCCGCTCTGTTAGGAGAACTTAGTCAAGTTCAAGTCAAACTGTCAAACTGTACGACTGATACCTGGACGTCAAACGCAACAAAGAGTTACATTACAATTACGGAGTAGATTATTTTTTTAAAACAAAAACACTGTGAACCACTTACGATTTTATTTCTTGTGTTTATCTGATAAATGAATTGAACTTAAAAAATGTTGTATTAAATTTATTTCGTCGGGCACGAAGTGCTCATCATTGTTACAACAGAAATACATTTACGGGTAAACCTCCTATCAGAGCAAGTGGTTCTATTTCTACAAGAGTTTACAATGTTTTACATTCATCAATTAACGTCTTCATATTTATTCACACTTACCGAGTACCCGGGTACTCGATCGGAAAAGCGTCCGAGTAACCGAGTATTAAAAATTGACCGATTTGACATCCCTAATATTAAAGCATTCTTTTTATAAAATTGATAAATTTGAATTCCTGAAACATAAACCTTTCATGTCTCATAAGATACCGTATAAGTGGAAATTTTAGTGAGAGGCAAATTTAGCGATTTCTCCTTAAAAACTGGTATTTTATTTTTAGTGAGAGATAATTTTAGCGATTTTAAAATGTACACTAAGGAAGCTAGAACAAATAACACGCAGTTTATTTTTAGCGATATTCAATTTTAGCGATCTCAACAGCCTCGCTAATAATGCCAAAATTAAATCCTTGCTAAAATTTCTACGTATACGATATATGATGGATATTCTAGCTTGATCATTAAGTAAAAAAATTCTTTATTAGTGAAACAAAAACAGAAACTCCCTCTACCACAAGTACATCAACAGCTTCAACAGAGACTCAGAGTAGTTCAGCCCCTGGTCCGGTGACGGCAGAAAGCATGCTGGTGACCGGTCAGGAGTATGAGAACATGGTGATGGAGATTATGTCTATGGGCTTTGAGAGAGATCAGGTAGTCCGAGCACTACGGGCCAGCTTTAACAATCCAAACAGAGCAGTGGAATACCTCTTTCAGGTAAAAGATTTTCTACTATTGAGTGTTAGTTATGTTTTTCTTGTCCATTTATAAAGAATCTTTGACTGTATTTCATATGTATGTACATGTATCAGAATATAAATGTATGTATTCTAAAATGTGTGTTGGTTACTCTCTGTCTCTCTCTCTGTGGCATTTAATGTAAACGTGAACATATGACTTTCTTTGAAGGGGATTCCTGAGACATCAGAACAAGAAGCCCCTGCCAGTGCCCCAGCAGCTCCTGTAGCCCCCGCACCAGAACAGACTGCACAACAGACTCCCCCAGCCTCAAACCCCCCAGGAAGTGGCTCATTAACAATGCCCCCCGCAGGACAAACAGGAGGTCTGTACAGGACAATGTCCAAGGCCTAGAGGCTCAGTAGAAACGAAGTGAATTTTAAATAATTGATTAGATTTGTTGCATTGTAATTAAGAACCTGTTTTTTTTGTAGGAGAAGATCCCTTATCATTTTTAAGAACTCAACCACAGTTTCAGAGAATGAGACAGCTGATACAAGATAATCCCCAATTCTTACCTGAACTTCTTAGACAAATAGGACAGTCCAATCCTCCATTATTACAGGTAAAATATCCTGAAATAGTCTGCTTGTTTCTTAATAAAAGTGAGTATGGTTATGGATGACAATTTTGAGCTGTATATGTAGAAAAACTTGATATTTCAGTTTAATTCTCTTCACAAAGGTACTACATGCACAAGCAGAATTATGAAAGATTTAATTCAATAGCAGATGAATGTAAAGTGAATAGAAGAGTTGTGTGTAATGAGGTAGCAATATCTTTGAGTGTTATTCTTATTTCTTGCAGATGATAAGTCAGAATCAGGAGCGATTCATCCAGATGTTGAATGAACCCATGGAGGGGGGTGAGGTTTCAGATCAGGCTCAGGGGGGTGGTCTCCCTCCTGGTGGTGCCCCTCCAGGAAGTGGTTACATTCAAGTTACACCATCCGAAAAAGAGGCTATAGAAAGGGTAATGTTAGCAATTACTAGTATAAGGTGTAAAATAAGTCAATCAGGCCACTGCCACCCAGTACTGACTTCATTTTATTAAATTTATTTGGTTAATAAAAATCTATGAGATTTATAGCTTTGAATGTCATTTATAGTGTAGATAAAAACTGTTCAACAGTGTTTTCCCTATATTTCAAAGTAAAGGGTTCGAGATCATTTGTAACAGGCTAGGGGCTGAGGTTTATGAACAAAATCTCTGTGGACCTTTCAAAAAATTTTATTTCAAAGCGGCATTTTTGTCAATTAAAGCAGTCAGTTTGGCCAGTAGCCGGTTCATAGGGATCATAACACTGGTACAATGTAAAACATAATTGTGGAATGTAGATACTAACTTGAACCATCTTTCTTTACTATTTCAGCTTAAAGCATTAGGATTTTCAGAAGGAATGTGCATACAGGCCTACTTCGCATGTGAAAAGAACGAAGATTTAGCGGCAAATTTTCTTTTATCTCAGAATTTTGATGATGATGATCAGCAAAGTTGATAAGTTTATTAAAAAACTGAAATATGAAATGAAAACCCCGAGTTTGAAAGAATGACCTACAAACATGTTCATTCACCTTTTATCTACAAGACCTGATTTGTTGATGGTTTTCAAAGCTGACTTTTAAACTGTAGTTAATGTGAAATAATATAAAGTTTGTTCTACAGAGTATATTCAGTTGTGATTAAATCATAATTGTATAACTAGTCTGCTCCCAGAGGTATTGATATTCAAAAATACTAAACTTATTGTGAATCCTTTCTGTAAAGCCCGCACAAATGTTTATTCTTTAGAAAGGCCTTATTGTTCCATGTTTTAAGTAAAACTTGTTTTGCTAAATATTGTACACTTGGTAGTGTACTATAGATTGATGCAGAACCATTTTCACTGTTGGATGCATTTAGAAAATAAAATTTTTCTGGGACAACAGAATGGTTTTTTCATTAGATATGCTTGTACGGGTTGTTTTTCTTTCATAAACTTTCAGTATAAAACCTGAGTACAACTTATTAAAATTTTCTTTATCTGCAGTCAGTTGCAATGATCATATAATTTTTGAAAGCTGAGTAGCTTTGTTCATTACCAGCTATAATGTTAATGTATGTGTATGTGAATTATTCTTAATTAAATGGATAAACAATAGCTTCTTTGTCACATTTATATTTGTCTTCACTAGTTGAGAGTGTAAGAGATGCCTTGGAGAATTATTCAGCACTGAAAGCTAGTTTAACTGACATACTTTGAAACATAGAAGGAATTTTTGGCAAGATGCTAGCTTACTTTAATTATTTTAACGGTTTGGTAGTAACTTGGTAAAATTTGAACCCTTGATTATTCTTTCTGAAAAGAAAAGTAATTTAACATACAGTGTATATACACGTACCAATCTAAACTTCTGTGTAAATGTGTGTTCAAAGGTACGTAAGACTTATCAATATCCTATGAACTTGAGGTACAAGTCATATATCCTAAGAACTTGAGGTACAAGTCATATATCCTAGGAGCTTGATGAACAAGTCATATATCCTAGGAACTTGAGGTACAAGTCATATATCCTAGGAACTTGAGGTACAAGTCATATATCCTAAGAGCTTGATTAAGAAGTCATATATCCTAAGAACTTGAGGTACAAGTCATATATCCTAAGAACTTGAGGTACAAGTCATATATCCTAAGAACTTGAGTACAAGCAATCTTCTGTAAAGTGGTACCAAACATAAAGTGCAATACCCACCAAGAAATATTCCAACAGAATTCTTGTCATACCTCTGATATATATTATGTTCCCAGTGTGAATATTTCACATTTCTGTTTGGAGCTGCATTTTGTACATGTATAAAGCTTCGAAGTCAATGTGATTCTGAGTATTTTTTCAGTTATTACAAAATTTATTTTGCTAAATGCATCTAGAATCTTAGTGTGGATTAAATGCAGTGTCCTGGACGCATATATTACCAATATAACTTATAGATATAAATGTAATTTATATTGACAAAAGTTTCATTCAGAAGTTAAAGCATCAAGATTATTGGCATCTATATTTACAAGGCACCACCGTACTGACAAACCAATTAAAAATTACGTACAGAATTACAAATGTAATTGTTTTGGCTGTGGTTATTGGTCTGGATAGTTCAGTCAGTAGAGCACCTGACTAGTGATCCAGGGTCCTGGGTTCAACTCATGGTCCAGCCACACATTTTCTCACCTTCTGTTACAGACTTTATGCCATTTACAACCCTTGGAGAAAATCCTGCCAGGGGCAAATAAAAACTTGGATTGTATCTTCGATGTTGAAGACCATTAAAGGAGGGAGGAATGTAATGGTTTAGACTGCAATATCAGCTGAGATAGCCTAGTTGGTGGAGCATCTGGCTCCTAATCCCAGGTTCTTAGGTTTGTTTCCGAGTTAAGCCATACATTTTCTCCTTTCCTGTTACACAATAGTGTCTTTGTTTTCATTGATTAGTAAGATAATTTACCGGTATACTCACAAAAAAGTTAGAATGAAAAAAGTACCAGAAGTAACAAATGATACACAGTATTGTTATACCTTTAAAAAATTGTTCCTATACAAATCTATACAAAAAAAAGTCTAACAATTTTAATGTTTTGCTGAGCGGGCATAAAAAAAAATCGATTTTGGACCGCTTACGCCACAGAATGTGCGGAGCTTAATCTCATTTTCATTCGTTAGTGTTAAACAGTGACAGACCTGATATTACATTACGGAATATAGTACAAAATACATGTATGTCAAAAAATATAAAATAAAACGAAAGGTATAACAAAACATTTATTGACAGAGTTCTCGGGCAAAACGCACGTTGCCCTCGAACTCAGTCAATAAATGTATATTTTTATTCTGTTTATTTGCATTTGCATTCCAATGGTTTATTTAAAAAAAAAAATAAATGTAAAAAAGTTTTATTTATTAAAGTTGTAATCCATAATCTTTCAGCCACTTCAAACCTTCCACTGTGTTTCCTGTAAAACAAACATAATTACCATTCATGGATGCTTTGTGATAATTAAATGACAGGTACTCTGTGTGGAAAACATATAACACCAAAAATATTTTATTGTTGCAAAGAGGTCCTTATAATTTATGTTTACGTTCCATTTACCTCTAGGTTTATATTCAAGTCCTATATATCCATCATATTTTAATTTCTGTAGTAATTCAAACACATAGGTATAATTGATTTCTCCCTGTCTGTCTGGTTCTCCCCTGTCTGGGACCTGAGCAATCTGTATATGACCTGAAATAACAGGCGTTCAAGTTAAATTAAATATCTAGTATCCAGTACAGCAAAGTAACATTTGGTCAAAGTTCAGAGAGATTTATAATATCTAAAGAGTAAATACAGATGTACATATTTTCAATGTCCTCATGTTAAAAAAAAACAACAACAAGAGGCCATGTGCCACATCGCTCACCCTCCCTATTGTGGCCCCGCCCTACCCTCGGGGGTCCTGATTTTTTCAATTTAATATCTACACTACTCAAGGATGCTTCCACATAAGTTTCAGCTTTCTTGGCCCAATGGTTTTTGAGAAGAAGATTTTTATAGATTTATTCTATATATTTCAATGTAAAACTTGGACTCCCTGTTGTGGCCCTGCCCTACCCCCCAGGGTCATGATTTTAACAATTTAATATCTACACTACCCAAGGATGTTTCCACATAAGTTTCAGCTTTCTTGGCCCAATGGTTCTTGAGAAGAAGATTTTTATAGATTTATTCTATATATTTCAATGTAAAACTTGGACTCCCTATTGTGGCCCCACCCTACCCCTGGGGGTCATGGTTTTAAAAAATTAATATTCATACTACACAAGGATGCTTCCAGGTAGGTTTCAGCTTTCCTGGATCAGTGGTTCTTGAGAAGAAGATTTTTAAAGATTTGTTCTATACATTTCTATGTAAAACTTGAAGTCCTTATTGTTGCCCGCCCCACCCCGGGGTGCATGATTTTTACAATTTAATATCTACACTACCCAGTACCCAAGGACGCTTCCACATAAGCTTCAGCTTTCCTGGCCCAGTGGTTCTTGAGAAGAAGATTTTTAAATATTTGTTCTAAACATTTCTATGTAAAACTTGAATTCCCTTTTGTGGCCCCGCCCTACCCCCGGAGGTCCTGATTGTAACAATTTAATATCTACACTACCCAAAAATGCTTCCACATAAGTTTCAGCTTTCCTGGATCGGTAGTTCTTGAGAAGAAGATTTTTTAATGACCCCACCCTATTTTTGTTCTTTTCTTGATTATCTCCCCTTGTAACGGAACTTGGTCCTTCATTTTAACAATTTAAACTCCCCTTCCCCAAGGATGCTTTGTACCAAGTTTAATTAAATTTGGTCCATTGGTTCTTGAAAAGAAGTTGAAAATGTGAAAAGTTTACAGATGGACGGACGACGGACAAAATGTGATCAGAAAAGCTCACTTGAGCCTTCGGCTCAGGTGAGCTAACAAAAAACTGAATTTTCACTTTCCATAAATAAGTTCTACATAGGAATCAATGGGAGAGTCTGTAAAGGGAGGTAATTTTATTCTGCTATCCTTCTTTCACACAGTAACAATATAAATATAGTGAATACTTCAGTAGAACTTTCCTTCTTCCAATTTTACTGTATAACCTACTCATATAAATTTCCACATCTATATACCCAGTAATAAAAGATTAACACTGCTGAAAGTGCATCACTGCATAGCATATAAAATGCACAATTTAATTCTAATTGAAACATTCTTAAAACTCACTTAAGCCCCCCAGCCCAGATAAGCGAAATATTCAGCTTACCAACATATGGCAAATATTTTTCTAAGGTTTTAGTTAAGTTTCCTTCCATTATCTGCACATGAAAGAAATCCTGAATGAAAGAAAAGAGAATTACATTATAAATTGAACAATGCATGTATACATAAATTTATTTACATGTATAACTTGACTTTCAAATTGATTTGAAGGCTAATGTCATTTTATCTATTTTTGACAATTTTAAGTTTATTATAACTATGTCTATAAATATCTTTTAACAACTTACAAATTGTAATTTCAAATTAGGTCTGTTGATTTTCTTGATTATTTCAACAGCTGCAAATAAATAGAGACTTTAGAATAAATCAGTCTAGCTAAATAGAGAGGCCTTTGACATTATAACTTTTCTTAATCACAAAATTATCTACCTTCTTACTAGTTGGTCAATATGTATTGAAAACATACGTACTGGGTATGTATTGTGAAATGCCTGTTTTAATATCAATGAAGTCCACCAAAGAGGCAAAAAAGTGTCCTAATAGACTTACCCCCTCCTTCCAAATGGCATTCATTATTTGAAGAAAATATACCTGTACATACCCTTGTTAATATCAGTAAGAAAGTAACGGGGTGCTGTTATTCTACTGTTCAGGGGTTCTATTACACAGGTGATTCCCTCCTGTGAATAAATAAAGGTAAAATACTCAGAAATATATACATAGACTTAGTCATTTCATTACTTAGTAAGGAAGGTATTTTGTATGTACAAGAGAGATTTTTTTCTTAGAACTTACTGGTTCAAACCTCTTTGCTGCCAGTGTTATATTCTTAATAAAGGTTTTCTCCATTTCAGTTTCATCAAAATTGTTTGGTTTCATGCCTGCCATAACATGAATTCTGGAGAATAAAGAAGTTAACTAAAATGATAAATGAATTAATATGCATATTACATGTAAATGTGTCATGTCAGATTTATCAAAAACTGTATTTTATAGATATTTATACTAAAATTGATGTTTGTATGACAAAATTGTAATGAATTTTCCTTTATCCGTTATCAGGGTCAGTGGGCTCCTTTATTAAAAAAAAAGAAGTGGGAATGTTGCAAATATTTTTTGCTAAATGAATCTTTATGGAATTTCATACATTTAGTAGTGTAAAATTCTGCAGGAAAAATTTGAAAAGAAATAATGAAATACTATGGCGATAAAGTATTTTTCTCTTATGTTTTCATATGAAAAGATTTTTTACAAAGTGAAAAAAAAATTGTGGGCCCCATAAAATCAATGTGGGCTAGTAAAACTTGTGAAGTTGGGGGCCCACATTGCCCCTAAGGTTTAAATGTTATTTGCAACCCTGAATACCGTTTACATTTCAGGGCCTTTGCATATTCAAGTGTCAGGTTTAGCTTGCTTTCAAATTCCTCTTGTCTGTCTGGCAAAGCAGCTATCCCAAGATCACCTTTACTTAAATCTCCTAGAAAAAAGAAAAAGAGGATTATTTATTTTACATGTACTATTGTTAAGATGTAGACATGATGATTGAGGTGCAATGTAACACTTTTATTGTAAATATTTATCTAGATACAGATGCAGGTTGGTAAATGACCAAATATCTATCATATAATAGATCTTTAGGCTTTACAAAATTGGATCATATGTGACGAACCCATATCAATATTCAAATATATCGATACATTTAATTAAAGTGAATTATATATTTTTCAAAATCTGTGAGATTTATAGATATAATTCATTTTAATTTCAAATTATGTATGGCTTTCCATTGTAGCATGAAAGGAGAAATGCATAAAGAAAATAAATGACTGGACCAGGAATCGAACCAAGGACCCCTGAAGTACTAGTAAGGTACTGTAACATCTTGAACTACCCAGGCTGATATCCATGGTCCCTATAACCTGTAAAACAGCTTTGTTAATTTCAACAAGTTAAATGGATTGGTTTTTTTTTTTGAATAATTGGAAGATGTGATGAGAGACAGTCACAGAGAAACAAAGAGCTGACTTGATCACAGTCTAACTCGGATCGAGTTACTAAGAAACTCATGGAACTAAAATGACCATTTAGGTCTTTGGGCCTCTTGTATTAATTAATGAGCTTGCAATTAGCATGATTAGAAGAACACAAAAAATTTTCGCCCTAAGTAAAATAATAAATTATTGTTATACTATGGGTTAAAAATTTATTTCCAAAGCAAGTGCCTGTGATTGTAATATACATGTATCTATATATACAAGTCTGACGGTTATATAACTCCCATGGTCTGACTTTCTTCAATGGTATTGAATAAAATAGAACATAGGACATTTGTATCTGTCCAAAAACCATCTGACTTTGCTGTCAAACCAAATTAATTTTCTGCAGACTATTAGTAATTGGAGTCTTTGTCTAGTAACGGTACTACCAAATTATATAGTTAATTTAATTGGATGTCCCATCACTTTTTTGAGTCAAATATTATATATAAATGTAAATAATTAATGATTTGGGTCTAAAAAAGAAAAAAATGTTCTTTTTGATCTGGAATTTAAACTTATTTATATATTACCTGGCCAAGCATTAATCAAAACTTGTTCTAGACCAGATTTTTCTATAGCATTCTGAACAGATTCCAAAGGCTCCAAGTAGGGAAATGCACTCTCAACATATTTAAATCCTGCGGCTTTTGCAGCATCATATCTCTCAACCATGGAAGGAAACTCAGAGAACATAAATGCAAGATTTGCTGAAAACTTGAACGACATGCTGTCAGAGCTGAAATGTCGCATACACACGCTGTAAAGCCGTCTAAAAAGGGTGGATTTTGCAACCATTTGTTTGCTTATAGGACAGGTCACCCTAATTTCCGCTTTGAAATAAAACTAGAATATTTGAAGTTTAGAGGAAAACGTACCATTATGCGGCATTTTTTATTTTGAATTCAGAATATACGAATCATTTGATGGAGGTGTACATAAATATATATTTTTTAAAAAAACTTAAAAAAAAACATTCACGGAAATGTTAGACAAACAGCATTACGACCTTTCAGTCCTTTCTAAAAGGACAAATGACGTATGATTCCCGATTGTTTATAAGTGTATATGCATACATTTTCTTTTGAATATGCATTATTTAAGTCAAATCAACATTTATGGAAGAACTTCCATTCTTTAATTATTTGCACCTTTTAAATTAGTTCTACTAATCCTTTCCTCTTTTTAGTCACAGCACAAGTGGATATTAATGCGCCAGATAATATTTAAAGGAAAAAACTTTGAATTCATAATGCTAACATTTATTAGGATATTTTCTTCAATAGTAGCAAAAAAATAATTTTTATTTACTATTTGATGATTTTAGCCATATATCTTTCTGAAAAATATGCTGTCTACACTACATTTTGCGCAATGTTACATTGTTTACGGAAGAAGTAAGTGGCCGTTCACACGTGAAAATGTAGATTACAGTATTTTTATTTTTTGACATGACTCACTGATTGATATTTTTCAGCCACCTTTGATTCTGTTGTATCACCCTACTGAAAGGTGAGTTCTGTCAAGACAGGTGATGATAGGATTGCATGTAGGCGAGAATTATTTCGAATTTTCTCTGTTGCTTTTTGATGTTTGGTGTATCCTTCTCAAAATTAATCATAGAAAGAAGGCTATTAAAGTTCTGTTATTCACTTAGTTTATGTGTATAATAGGTCCAATTTTTAAGTTGCTTACAATTTTGATGCATTGACTAGTAAAACATTTTTTTTGATTATTTTAATTTTTTTTATTCTTTATTAATTACATAATACTCACAATGAAACATGGCCATTTGATTTCAGAAGTACATGTACATGATGGATAAAAATGCAGACAGATCAAATAATCCTGAGAAAGAAGATAAATATCCTCCATCAGATTCAATCTCCATAGAAGATGGAGTCGATATCACAGATCTTCAGATTGAAGATGAACAGAGGACAGACGTGTCACTCACATTAGAAAAATTACCAGTGGAACTGTTAATGCACATCTGCAGTTTTTTAGATGCAAAGTTTCTTGTCCACACCCTGAGTAAAGTGTGTATTAGTTTTCAGGACTTGTTTGTTAGTGACATATACTGGAAAACCCGTATCCACAAAAGATGGCCCAAACCATATCCACCTGTATATGGTAAGTTACAAGTTTATCCACTGGTATATGGTAAGTGACATGTATCCATCCATGTAAGTTTCATGTAACTAATTGTGTATTTGGTAAGATACATTTAACGACAAACCATTCACAGTAGCTCAGTCGGTAGATCGCTACCTTCATGATCGGGAGGTTGTGAGTTTGAATCTTGGAGGTGACTGAACTAAATTGATAAAAAATGGGCAGCAACTGCATGTTCCTTCACCATGCGCTCGGCACTTGAAGTGAAAGTTGCGGTTCCTTTGGATGAGACCTTAAAAAACCGAGGTCCAGTGTCATAGCAGGCATTGGCACAATAAAGATCCCTCACTCCTCAATGGCCCTGAGTGCCAAGTTAAAGTCAAAATTTGAAGCCCTTCACTGATACTGGTGATCATCAGATGTCTCTACATGAATGAAAATTTTTCGAATGGGACATAAAACAACATACAATCAATCATTCATTCCATCAATCAAATTTACTGTATGCTACTGTGACAATGCATTGTGACATTATTAAGTTATTTGCTTTTTGTGGTAAAAGGAATTTTACATGATGGCATTTTGATGTCACATTATTTACCCACTGGCTGTAGTCTGGTGTAGGAAAATTTAGACCTGACATGCAAACTAATCAGATCTCATGCTATAAACTTGATACAAAATAAGATAATTTATTTTTCTGCCATTTCCATACATTGATATTTTCACTGAGACTTTCACACAAGTGTTTAGAACTCTCATGTTAGGGGGTATTTGTGTCTCCTTGACACATCTATTTATCAGTATTTATTTTTGGAAAGGAGTGATGTTAGGGGCTGGTGATAATGGTTTTAGTTGAAAAAAATAATTTTGCATCCTTTTAGATGAAAACTTCAGCTGGAGGGAGGCCTGTGCGGAGAGGGAGGAATCCTACAGAATCTGGAGTAATCCAGATCAAACCTGTCACCATTTCTTCTACAGAGAGGGTATTTTTGCCCCTGTAGATGCTGTTCATCTAATGAATGTAAGAGAAAAAAAAGGCAATCTTTCTGAGCTACAGTAATTAACTTTCATGAAAGAAGTCTGTTCTTTCTTGAAAATTAAGTAAGGAAGATTTAGCAAATTATGTTAATAATTATGTTGGAACTTGGACATATACTAAGTTTCTGCCAAATACTGAGGCAACAATGCAAAAAGAACATTTTTTCAAACTTTTCACAGATATTTCAAAGATTTTTTTTTTACATGCCTCCTTATTTTTCCAGAATGGGACCATATTAGCCTCAGGATCTAGGGACAGATATCTTAATATTCTGGATTTGACCAAGTACAGTCCAGATGATTCAGCCAGTGTAAAAGCCATGAAAATATACTCAGATGCCAAGGCACACAAAGTAAGAAATGTTTTATTTCTTGGAAGCAGTTACTAATATGTGTATGAGGGATAAAATTCTATAATTTTTAGATCTGAGAAATTCATATATCTATCAAATATATAATCATTTGAATCAATAGTTTATATAATATAGATTGGATGTTTGGAATACAGACAATTCACTGCAAGTATAATGTTATTCTTGTAGGGTTGGATATGGAGTTTGGCATCACATGACAATAAGCTATGTTCTGGATCCTGGGACACCTATATCAAAATGTGGGACCTCAATAATGGAGTTACTGAGTGCAGCAAGTACAAGTAAGTAATTCCTAGAGAACTAAGAAGAAAATATGGCTTAGTAGGATTTTGCTATCATCTTTTGGCATCTCAGCTAAAAATTCTTTAAACAGATGTAAATCAGCCATTCTTGGGATCCACTTTGAAGCCAATCAGGTATTTGCTGCAGGATATGATCGACATATTTACATCATTGACCCTCGTGATGGGGAGGTCCACAGGAAGCGTTACCATCGGCGACCTGTTCTGTGTTTGGCAGCAGACGACAAGTATATTGTGACAGGAAGTGAAGACAAAACAGTGGCTGTATTTGATAGGAGAGCTGGACAGGTGTACAAAACTATACAGGTAAACACAGATTTATAATTAATACAACAATACAGGTAAACAGATTTATAACTAATAAAACTATACAGGTCAACACAGATTTTAATTGATGAAACAATTAACAAAGCAATACAGGTAAACAGTTTTAAAGTTCACATTTTGAAAAAAATATATTCATTTTTTATTTCCTTGAAAGTTGTGGTATATCAAAAATGTCCATGTCTCTAGACGTACCTAAGTTTTTCCTTACACTTTAATTTTTTCTAGTTGGAGAGTTATGCAATGGATATCTCTTTTGGTCATCAACAACTCTGGGTGGCTGATAAAGATGGGAATCTACAGTTGTATGATGCTTCTCTAGGACAGTTTGAGTATATTAAGGCAAGTATAGAAAAGTTTAGATTGTTTATACCACTTAAAATCTTCCTTTTTAGCTCACCTGAGCCGAAGGCTCAAGTGAGCTTTTCTGATCACATTTTGTCTGTAGTCCGTCTGTCTGTCTGTAAACTTTTCACATTTTCGACTTCTTCTCAAGAACCGCTGGGCCAATTTCAACCAAACTTGCCACAAAGCATCCTTTGGTGAAGGGGATTCAAGTTTGTTCAAATGAAGGGCCACGTCCTCATTCGAGGGGAGATATTTGGGAATTAATAAAAATTTGGTGGCATGTTTTAAAAATCTTCTTCTCAAGAACCACTGTGCCAGGAAAGCTGAAACTTATATGGAAGCATCCTCAGGTAGTGTAGATTCAAGTTTGTTCAAATCATGACCCCTGGGGGTAGGGCGGGGCCACAATGGCCGGCCAAAGTTTTATATCAAAATATATAGGAAAATTCTTTAAAAATCTTCTTCTCAACAACCACTATGCCAGAAAAGCTGAAACTTATGTGGAAGTATCCTCAGGTAATGTAGATTCAAGTTTGTTCAAATCATGACCCCCGGGGTAGGGCGGGGCCACAATGGTCGACCAAAGTTTTACATAGAAATATATAAGAAATTACATAATATATCTACATCTAAACAACCACTGTGCCAGGAAAGATGAAACTTATATGGAAGCATCCTCAGGTAGCGTAGATTTAAGTTTGTTCAAATCATGAACCCCGGGGTTAGGGCTGGGCCACAATGGCCGACTAAAGTTTTAGATAGAAATATATAGGAAAATTCTTTAAAAATCTTCTTCTCAAGAACCACTGTGCCAGGAAAGCTGAAAGTTATATGGAAGCATCCTCAGGTAGTGTAGATTCAAGTTTGTTCAAATCAGGACCCCCGGGGGTAGGGCGGGGCCACATTGGCCGACCAAAGTTTTACATAGAAAGATATAGGAAAATTCTTTAAAATTTTTCTAGTTAAAAAAAATAACAAAGCCATAATTCACCATATTTATATGGAAGCATCCTCAGGTAGTGTAGATTCAGGTTTGTTCAAATCATGACCCCCAGGGGGTAGGGTGGGGCCAAAATGGCCAACCAAATTTTTTGCATAGAAATATATAGGAAAATTCTTTAAAAATTTCTTCTTAAACATATAGGAATTTTTTAAAAAATCTTCTTCTCAAAAATTTCAAAGCCATAATTGATCATATTTATATGGAAGCATCCTCAGGTAGTGTAGATTCAAGTTTGTTCAAATCATGACCCCCAGGGGGTAGGGTGGGGCCATGATGGCCGACCAAAGTTTTACATAGAAATATATAGGAAAATTCTTTAAAAATCTTCCTCTCAAGAATAGTAAAGCCATAATTGATCATATTTATATGGAAGCATCCTCAGGTAGTGTAGATTCAAGTTTGTTCAAATCGTGACCCCCGGGGTAGGGCGGGGCCATATTGGCCGACCAAAGTTTTACATAGAAAGATATAGGAAAATTCTTTAAAATTTTTCTAGTTAAAAAAAATAACAAAGCCATAATTCACCATATTTATATGGAAGCATCCTCAGGTAGTGTAGATTCAGGTTTGTTCAAATCATGACCCCCAGGGCCCCCCGGGGGTAGGGCGGGGCCAAAATGGCCAACCAAATTTTTTGCATAGAAATATATAGGAAAATTCTTTAAAAATTTCTTCTTAAACATATAGGAATTTTTTAAAAAATTTTCTTCTCAAAAATTTCAAAGCCATAATTGATCATATTTATATGGAAGCATCCTCAGGTAGTGTAGATTCAAGTTTGTTAAGATCATGACCCCCGGGGGTAGGGCGGGGCCACAGTGGACGACCAAAGCTTTACATAAAAATATATAGGAAAATTCTATAAAAATCTTCTCAAGAATAGTAAAGCCATAATTGATCATATTTATATGGAAGCATCCTCAGGTAGTGTAGATTCAAGTTTGTTCAAATCATGACCCCCGGGGTAGGGTGGGGCCATGATGGCCGACCAATTTAGTTTTACATAGAAATATATAGGAAAATTCTTTAAAAATCTTCCTCTCAAGAATAGTAAAGCCATAATTGATCATATTTATATGGAAGCATCCTCAGGTAGTGTAGATTCAAGTTTGTTCAGATCATGACCCCCGGGGGTAGGGCGGGGCCACAGTGGACGACCAAAGTTTTACATAGAAATATATAGGAAAATTCTATAAAAATCTTCTCAAGAATAGTAAAGTCATAATTGATCATATTTATATGGAAGCATCCTCAGATAGTGTAGATTCAGTTTGTTGAAATCATGACCCCGGGGGATAGGGGGGGGGGCAAATGGCCAACCAAAGTTTTACAATTAGAACTATATAGGAAAATTCTTTAAAATCTTCTTCTCAAGAAAAGCAAAGCTATAATTGATCATATTTATATGGAAGCATCCTCAGGTAATGTAGATTCAAGTTTGTTCAAATCATGACCCCCAGGGGTAGGGCGGGGCCAAAATGGCCAACCAAATTTTTTGCATAGAAATATATAGGAAAATTCTTTAAAAATTTCTTCTCAAGAATAGTAAAGCCATGATTGGTCATGGGACTACTTTCGGATTTAAACTTTTCAAAAATAAGCCAATTTCTACTTTTTCCTAGCCACAGTGCTCAGGTGAGCGATGTGGCCCATGGGCCTCTTGTTTATATTTTGTTTTTATTATAAAATTTAATTATAATATGTAAATTTTACTTGTGGTAGTGGATAGTAAAATAAATTCTGTTTACATTCATGGATATGTTATAACCAAATCCTTCTTTGAGTCAAGAGAGTAACAGTTGTAAAATTTTGTATAACAAATTTAATGCTGGACAAGACTTGCATTTCTCCATATGAGAAATTAAATTTAGTGTTACATAATGACCATTCTTTTTTCTTTAGACATTTGATGTTGGTCACTCTGGTAAAGCCACTGGAGTTATTTACACACCAGGAGCAATATTCTCTTGTTCCACAGACAACACAATCAAAGTACTGGATCCCACCCTTAATCCAGAACCCCTGACAATAATCACTGAACACACAGCTGATGTATCCAGAGTAAGTACCCAGGGGCTTCAGAGGTTTATGTTTATAGGGCAACTCTCTTTTGATCAGTAAGACATTCATACACCCCCACCCCCACCCCCACCCCCATTTTATATTCATTTACACAGTATTTCATTTTATTTATAGCTAGCCTATCAGAATGGAGTATTAGCGAGTGCAGGAAGTGATGTCAGTGTAGGAGTCTGGATGCCAAAACAGACATGATAAAAGGATTGCCTAGTCCCAAAGAAGAGTTGAATTTCCAAGTTGAATTAGGATTTTATATGTGAATTATCAACATTGTTTTATTTATTCCATGGAATATCATAGCAGAATGTACATGTAATTACATATACTTGTACACTGTGATTAATTTATCATAGGGAATATACATTATATTTATGTTTATATACTAGTACATAAAATTTCTGATTGTACTTATCATAATATTTCCTTATAAATAAATGATTTGTACATTTATGCTGTATTTTTGTGTGATTAAATGTAAAATGTTAGACAATAATTAAAAGATAGTTTGCATAAAATGCTAATACACATTCAGTTTTTTTTCTGATTGCACATGAAAAATCAAGAAATTTAATTCTTTGTGGTAATTTATAGTATTGAATTTCTCAGGCACTGTCACGCTAAGTAAATCACTGACTACATTTATAATTTACTTCGCATTTTGAAAAAGGGAACTAATTCAATTTTCCATGTTTCTCAAATTGATGTTGGTTGATTAATATTTTTGTTTTCATCCAAACAAAATTAAGAGATATTAGAAGCAAATTATTTGCTGATAAACGTTTTAAGAAAAGTTAAACATTATTTAAAAAATTATTAGTATGAAGTTAGGTTGGAATCATGAAAAAAGAGAGATAACTCTTTGCTACAAAAATGGCTTTGTCTATGCTGATATGTTGGGGAAAACTTTCAACTTAAGTAGGAGAATCTAATAAATTCTTTCAAATGTTCCAAATGGGGTATCCCTATAGCTCAGTTGTTTAAATAGTTTTAGATGTCCAGGTCGATCAACAGAACATAAACTGCCAGAATAGATATTTCATTTTTTTATTCAACAAACGTTGAAAAGATTGCAGGTTTGTGTGGTACTTTTTAAAATACACACATATAATGTAAATTCTGCTTTATTCTTTTTTTTAAAGATTTGTTCATTTGAATTTTTAGCTCACCTGAGCCGAAGGCTCAAGTGATGATCGAATTTAAAAAATTTTCCGTTGTATTTTTCGTCGTTGACTTCGTCGTCGTTGTCGTTGTCGTTGAATCGTCGTAAACTTTTCACATTTTCATCTTCTTCTCAAGAACCACTGGGCCAATTTCAACCAAACTTGGTACAAAGTATTCTTGGGTGAAGGGGATTCAAGTTTGTTCAAATTAAGGGCCAGGCCCTTTTCCAAGGGGAGATAATTATGAATTAGAGAAAAATTAATGGCATTTTTAAAAAATCTTCTTCTCAAGAACCCCTGGGCCAGGAAAGATGATACTCATGTGAAATCATCCTCAGGTAGTGTAGATTCAAGTTTGATCAAATCATGACTCCCGGGGGTAGGGTGGGGCCAAAATGGCCGATCAAAGTTTTACATAGGAATATATAGAAAAAATCTTAAAAAATCTTCTTCTCAAGAACCACTGGGCCAGGAAAGATGAAACTCATGTGGGATCATTCCTCAGGTAGTGTAGATTCAAGTTTGTTCAAATCATGACCACCCGGGGGTAGGGTGGGGCCAAAATTTACCGATCAAAGTTTTACATAGGAATATATAGGAAAAATCTTTAAAAATCTTCTTCTCAATAACCACTGGGCCAGGAAAGATGAAACTCATTTGGGATCATCCTCAGGTAGTGTAGATTCAAGTTTGTTCAAATCATGACCCCCACAAAGGAAGGGTGGGGCCAAAATGGCCGATCAAAGTTTTACATAGGAATATATAGGAAAAAAGCTTTAAAAATCTTCTTCTCAAGAACCACTGGGCCAGGAAAGATGAAACTCATGTGGAATCATCCTCAGGTAGTGTGGATTCAAATTTGTTCAAATCATGACCCCCGGGGGAAGGGTGGGGACAAAATGGCAAACAAAGTTTTACATAGGAATATACATGTATAGGAAAAATCTTTAAAAATCTTCTTCTCAAGTACTACTGGGCCAGGAAAGATGGAACTTATGTGGGATCATCCTCAGGTAGTGTAGATTCAAGTTTGTTCAAATCATGACCCCCGGGGGTAGGGTGGGGCAAAATTTATCAAAGTTTTACATAGGAATATATAGGAAAAATCTTTAAAAATCTTCTTCTCAAGTACCACTGGGCCAGGAAAGATTAAACTCATGTGGAATCATCCTCTGAGGTAGTGTAGATTCAAGTTTGTTCAAATCATGACCCCCGGGGGTAGGGTGGGGCCAAAATGGCGGATCAAAGTTTTACATAGGAACATATAGGGAAACCTTTTAAAATCTTCTTTTCAAGTACTTCAAAGCCAGGCTTCGTTATATTTATAGGGAATCATCCTCAGGTAGTGTGGATTCAAGTTTTTCAAAAATGACACTACATGAAAATTCAATGTTCCCCCCCCCCCAGTTTACTTTCAGTTCTGATCTGATCTGTGTTTTTTCCTAGCCAATTGCTCAGGTGAGCGATATGGCCCCTGGGCCTCTTTTACATAAGCTTTCAATGTTTCATACTAATTCTTGAAATATTTGTTATGCTATTTATACCCACATTTATGTTTGTAGTTCCTGAATTCATACAGAACTTGAAGTCTGATAAGAATGTATAATTACTTTCTCATCAAAGACTGCCAGTTTAACTTCGTTTGGATGAAAAGAGACTTTTTCCTTAAAAATATTTTTGGAAATAATAATGCAGAACAACCAAGTGGATGATTAGGTAGCTCACTGGCCCAGTGAAGTGGCTATTCACATGGAGAAAAGCCAAACACTTTAGATTTCTAAAGAATTATTATTAAAGCACAATTAACTGATTAATGACAGTCTGTTATCCCCCACCCCCTCCCCCACAAAGTGAGGAAGGTGTCGTAAGTTTTACAGGGTTTAAACATAAGTAGTGTCCAGTAGAAATAGCTACACAAACGGGATTGCATGTGTTTAAAAAAAATTTCAAAAAGAAAAATCTTCAATTGTTTTTAGAACCCATAAGATGGGACCTATATACTATATTTATACTTAGTTCATAGGTACATTGGCGAGTCTGCCCCCCCCCCTCTCCTTCTTTTAGAAATGAAAATAAGGTTTTTTTCATTCCCAGCGACCCAGTCTCTTCCTAAAAGAGGCTTGCTTCTTCTTGAATAATCTTCATCAATGAAAATTGCATAACCTTATTTTATTTACACGTTTTGAGAATTTTACGCAAGCTAAAGAAGAAAAATAATATGCGGTAACGTAAGTTTTTAGGCATGCCATACTGCAGTTCAAAGGGAAATCACTCTAATATTTTTTACAACACGTGTGATTGTTTCATACATATGTATTATGTACCGTATGTTATGTAAATATTGCTGAAGAACTTATGATTTTCAATAGTATTTTGCGTTCTTTGTAAAAATTTATGATGACAGCACCAATAATAACACAGGTAATTCTTATTAATGTCTATAATTTCATTGATTATATCATTATAATAACTGAGTGCATAAATCCTTACAGGTCAGCTGTGAGGACATTTAAACTTTCGATTATTTTGCCAAATAGTTGGGGGGGGGGGGTTGATAAATTCACATTTATAAGATATTACAAAAATTTAACCACCGCATAGCAGTTTATTTGTACATCTGCCTATAAACATGATTAAAAAATGGAGATTGAAATCATAAAATTGAATTGATCTTATTCTAAATAAAATTAATGGTTTCATTATCGTTGACAGTTTTTTCCACCTCTAAAGAATGATCTTATATTAAGAGCTGCCAGAGGAGAGAGAACAGAGCGTACACCAGTATGGCTGATGCGTCAAGCAGGCCGCTATTTATCAGGTCAGGAATTTTTAACATGCAACTATATCTGACATCACCCTTTCTGATTAACCTCAGTAGTAATTTTTTTAATCTTCTAGCTCAGTGATAGTATTGAATGTAAGAATATTCATCCCAAAACAGTGAAAACATTCCTCGGCATAGCTTTATGAAAACTATATGCACAGTCAATCTTCACATTATCTCAAACTCAATGGGACCAAGAAAAATCTTGCAGAAATCCAAAGAATCAAGATATTGAGAGAAATACTTTAAATATAAGTATGTTGGGGTTTCCATACCTCGTTGACATATTATACTTGGTATTCGAGATTTTAGGCTTGGAAACCAAAGTTTATCTGTATATGTAAAGTCGACATTTACTTGAAATGGACATGCATCTGTATGATTTCAGGAGGAGTTTGTATTTTTCAAAGGCCTGTATTATATACTTTTGCAGAATATGGTGAATTTAAAGCAGAGCATTCAGCCTCATTTTTTGATATGGTCAGAAACCCGGAGTTTTCATGTGAGATAACTCTTCAGGTGGGTTACTTACTGTAAATTTATTTTATTTGGCATGTACGGTATTTGGCGGAAATTGATTTTTCAACAAGTTAGCGTAGATTTGATTTAGCGCATTATTTCATGTTCCTATTCATTCATATATGTGCAAGTCAATTAGTGGTGTACTTGATTTAGCGGAAGTTTCTTTCTGCGAAAGGTGCTAAAAAGAATACACAGCCAGATGTAATACGTTTACAGTATTCAAATCTTTATAAGTCAGTGTTTATTGGTAATTTATATATATATTCTTTATATTAAGGTTCATTATCTTTTCAGATTTATGTAAGTAACAAATGCATTCGGACAAATAACAGTTGTTAGCAACTTGTTGAGTTGACAACTGCTAGAATATAGTTACAATATTTTATTTAATGTTGAGCCCGATTAACAACTCCCAAAAATTTGTAAAATTTATTTTAATATTACTTGTACTTTCAGCCTTTGAAGCGGTTTAACCTTGATGCAGCTATCATTTTCTCTGACATTTTAGTCATTCCACAAGCTTTAGGAATTGGAATTGACATTGAAGAAGGAAAGGTATGAAGACAAGAACATGTATCATTTTATTTAGTGACATAATATAGCATGTTCAAAATTCTTTCCAATTCTCTTCATGTATTCATCTCATTAATAAATGTATACTATATTTTTTAGGGTATGACATTTGACTTTTTACTCCAAACTCCAGAAGATCTGAAAAAATTGAACACAATAGTTGACGTGACGCAGGAACTTCATTACGTGATGGATGCCATTACTCTGACCAGACAGAGACTGGAGGGACGGTGTCCACTCATCGGTTTCTCTGGTGCCCCCGTAAGACACTTCTCACCTCAGAAAATTAGTACTCTTATATTTGTCAGAATTTCAAGCTTTGTAAGAAGTTGTTCTGTTTCATTAAAAAATGAAATAAGCTTGGGCAAGTTGTGTGCTGATTTAGAAAATTTTAATCGATAATACTGTAAACGAACTTTAATTCGTATGCAAGAAATATTTGTGAGTGTGCGACCCACTTTAAGTCCCAAATATTAATTGCCGCGAATCATTTATTTTGCTCTGTTTTTGTAGAAAATGTTTCCTTCTTCGTGAAAATTGGTCGTCTCAGATTGATTTCAAACTGACGAATCGCAAATAAAAGATGACGCAAATAGTAGTTGGTTTAAAGTATACCATGCTAAATCACCTCTCATATTCAAACATACTGTCAAATATCTATGAGAAAATTCAATTAGAAGCATTCATTCATAACTTTTGTTGAAAGTTCATGGCTACAGTTTAATGATCCTTAACAATAATTGTGTTGATTTACTTGACTTAGTGGACCATTATGAAGTACATGATTGATGGCAGCTCAGCAGCCCCCGTCCCCAAGGCCAGGAGGTGGCTAGTCCAGTACCCTGAGGCCAGTAACACACTACTGCAGCTACTGACGACCAAAACAATAGATTACCTTGTAGCTCAGGTCAAGGCCGGGGCACAGGTATGACCTTGTAACAGAAAATTCAAATAGCTTTTGTAGCTATATGAATACAAGCTTTGCCTATATCCATTATTTTGTTTGTTTGTTTTAGATGCTGCAGGTGTTTGATAGTAATGCTGGTGAAATGGGCCCGGGATTGTTCAATAAATTTGGGCTTCCCTACCTTAGAAAAGTGGCTTATGGAGTCAAGGAGAGACTGACTGAACAAAATATAGAACATGTTCCTATGGTGAGAGGTCTATGTGATCCTTGTGTTAGTTGCACATACATTTTGAAAACCTGTCTGTCTCATTTTGAAAAGGCTCACCCCAAAGATTTTGCAGCAGGTCTGATACCAAAAAACTATTAGGCCTACCTGAACTAAATTTGCATGGATGATGCTATAAGGGATGCATGCTGAAGAATTGCTTTAGATGCTGAATTTGACCTTCATTTTCTAGATGAGTGACAAGGTTTAAGTTTTTAAGAAGATACTTCATGCCCTTGAGCAAACTTGCTTGTATTGAATGAAACAGACTCATTCCAATTTAATTTTACACACTACAATGTACTAGACAGGTTTGCTTCAGATGCTGGATTTGACCTTCATTTTTCAGGTGAGTGACCTAGTTAATTTTTGAAGCAGTTTCTTTTCAAAGTTACTGCAAGCCCTTCCTGGACTAAACTTGCATAAATGTTGCATCTAGGAATAACACTACTAGAGTAACTTTGAGGTGAGCTCTCAATCTTGCATTTTTGATGTATAACATCTAGGAAAGCACACTACACAAGTTTTGCTTCAGATACTGACATTCTTCAGCGTTGTTTTTATTTCATAAACCAGGGTAGGTTTATATAAAATTCAAGGTGAGTTACCTAAACGTCAAATGACTTTCCATATTTTTGAAGCATGCCAATTTCCATAGTAATTCCACATCTTCAGTAAGTTTGATATTTATTTGAATGATTTTTTAAAACCAAAATGTTGATAAAAACTAATATGCATGATAATGCTAACAAATACATAAATCCTGGTCCATGTGTTTTGGGAAAACACAGCTTTTGAACAAACACTTGATTTATTGTTAATTAAGTGAGATTTTTTGGATGAGCTCTTTAATATTTATAATGTTTTAAAAAATATGAAACCTTAAGCCAAGGTATAACTTTTCTTTTAAATAGTTTCTATATTACTTTACAGGTAGTTTTTGCCAAAGATGTTCATTTTGCCCTAGAGGACTTGTCAAATAGTGGTTATGAAGTAGTAGGAATTGACTGGACCATTAAACCAACACATGCAAGGTTAGTAATACAGCTTACTCCAATTATATTGAAATCCCTTATTTTGAAATTCCGCTTATTTTGAATAAAAATAAATCCCCAGTTTTCTGCATTAAAATAATTTTGAATCGATATATTGAAATATGTGTTTATCAAGTTGTTTTTGACACATATGCGATATTCTGTTACATGTATCAACTCTGCTATGCAGAATTATTATTCTCCTGCTTTGAAAACTTGGATACAAAATGTAAAGGAACTATTCACAGAAAAATAAAAACCTGAAGTTTGCATGCCTGTTATGGCTATTAATAAGTACATCTGTACAATTTTAACATTGAATATAACTTGATGAGACTTTCATAGATCTCAAATTACATATTGTCATTATCCATCTCCTATTGTTTTTCCAAACATGTACTTTGCCATTATATGCATATGAAGTTGGATGGGGTAGGGATGTAAACATTTATAAGCTCAGTGCATTGAGCGCTTTTATTTAAAGTGAAAGGAAAAAATAAAATAATTTTAACTTAAAACAGGTTTCTTACCTCATGTAAACAAGGTTGGCTGCTAGATCTATGTACATACCTCCCCCCCCATCACTTCCGTTACTACGGTTGTACATTTTAACAATTTTATCCCCAGTTGTTTAAGATTTTAAATTTGAATACTTCATGGTTAGGATGTTTGTCTTCGTTTTAAATGCTGTATAATCCTAAATTTTCGCAACAATGGGATCGACCTTATGCAAGTTGCACGAATTGTTAATATTTCTCTATACTTAGGGAATTTTAATAGTGAAATTTTCTTTGTTTGCGATTCACGTGAAAAGAAGATTGGTAGGATTTACAGTCAGGTGATTAATCTTTATACACTTTTAAAACAAAATCTTGACACACTTGTGGATTCTGTTATCAACAAAGCTGTGCAGAACAATCCTGGTTTGAAAACACAGTTACACCCAAAATATGCACAAATCTGAAGTCTAACAATTTTATGAATATATATGTGATATCTAATTTAGAAAGATATTGTTTTTAAAAAAAAAGAAAATTCATCTAAATAATAAACCAGTATTAAATCCCTAGACTAAGATTCAAAGGGAAATGTACATTTTCATACCATTTTAATTTGAAAAAAAGGGCATTTTGTTTGTTTTAAATGCTGTATTATCCTTTTACCATGTCCTGTAATTTAATATTTATCTATTTAGAAAAAAAATAACTATATATTTAATATTTAACTATTTAGATAGATATTTTATACAGAGAAAATAACTGAAATTGGACTGATTGAAAAAAAAAACAACCTGTAATAAAATTACAAAACTTACTATATATTTTTTATTCTCTTTGGTATGATGTAATGTAATATATGGTGATAAATTTTAGGAGGAGCTTAAACATGCTGTTAAAGACATGGTAACTAAGTTCGGAACCCAACGATACATTGCCAACCTGGGTCACGGGGTCATCAGGGACACCGACCCCGAGAGTGTGAGGACGTTTGTGGACTCGGTTCATATCTACTCGGAGGAAATTAATGCTAATGCCTAGTCAACGAAACTGACACTGTGATAAAGTATCCAAATATGATTGTATTATGAAGTGTCTCTGGCCTGTGCCATTTTTTTTTTTTTTCAAATGAGAAACACATATCTGCAGCAGATAATTTATTATGTTAATACTGTTTCTTGTTATCATTCGTTTGTTTGTACATGTATATTTTATTTAGAAATGTGGCAGATGCAGTATGTTCATAAACTTGTGTTCATATTTTTCATAAGGAGGTTGATACTGACATGCCAAAATAATGTCCACAAATTTTGTTGAATATAAGTAAAACTTCTGAGTTTAAATTCAAATCAGAAGTAACCTCTTCTTTCCAGTATCTTTGTAAGAACTTATGAGAAGAAAGTTTATCATGTGTTACCCTTTTAGGTGATACTAACATAACAAATAAACAAATATTTTATTCAAGACAATTCAGTATGAATGAATTCTTTTTTGAAAAACAGAGAGATTAACATTCTAAAAAAACAGTTGCCATGGGCATTTTTTGTTTACAGGGCCGTTTCTAGCTGTTCTGATTGGTTGGTTTCTGTTTCTAGCTGTTCTGATTGGTCGTTTTCTGTGTCTAGCTGTTCTGATTGGTTGGTTTCTGTGTTTAGCTGTTCTGATTGGTCAGTTTCTGTGTTTAGCTGTTCTGATTGGTCAGTTTCTGTTGGACCTGTGTTTGGATTCTCTTGTTCTGCCTCCTCCTCTACTGAAGATAAAGTGGACTCTGTAGTAGTATCTAATGACAGGGAATTGATGTCATCTTTGGCACACTTGTTTCCACTGACCTTCATCCCGTTGCTGTAATTCTGCCAAAACTGGTCAATATCGGTCACTTTTATAGATTTCAATGTAACAGGTAAACTCGATCGGCGCTGCTTCAGATACTTTTGAAGCTCTTCTGTTTTTGAGACATTTTCATTAGAATCCTTGTTAGAATTCTGGGTTGGGGTGGATTTCAGTTCACTTTGTGAAGTGGATTTCCTCAGATTGGATTCCGAATTAGCACTCTTAAGAACAACTTCATAGTGTCTCATTACTGCATGCATGGGGCTAGGAAAAGCCTGGTTTCCTTTAGAAGCCATGTAAGGAATCTGTTGGTTGAAGTCTTTGGTAATAATTGTGTCGCACTGAAATGATGGCCGTCTTCTTTTGGAATACACCACAGAAGTGTTGTCAGTACTGAGAAAAGAATTGTTAGCAGTTTTATTTTCTCTGTGGGCGGTGTTGTTAAGTTGATTATGATGACGAACTGGGAAGTTGACATATGTATTTTCCTCACTGATACTGCTTAGAGCACTTGTAGAGTACCGCCTCCTTGACTGGTATAAACTCTGAAATTATACATGAATTCAGATCTGTATTGTATAAAATTGCTGAAAGGACAATTTCTAAATGTTGTTCTTAGCAATCTAGGAATGGATACCAAAGTATTGTTGCTTTGGATTTGTGATTTGTTCAATGGCTTAGTTCTTATGATATGGAAGCATCTTTAGGTAGTGTAGATTCAAGTTTGTTCATATCATGACTGCCCAGGGTGATGGGGTAGGTTGCGGCTACAATGGGGGATCAAAAGTTATACTTAGGAATATATAGAGAAACAAGAGGCTCACGGGCCTTATAGGTCACCTGAGTATTGTGCAACAACTTTCAAACAATTAAATTTGGTTTGTGTTTTAAACCAGAGGCCATGAAATTTGCAATTCACAATTTTGAAAGAGGCACCATTGCTTATCATAATTATAGACTTAGCATGCTTACTCTATTTACTTAATACCCAAAGGTAGATCAGAGTAACAAAGAGAAAATGCTCTTCCACTTTTGTGCACATCATCCCAAAGGAACCACTGACTTGGGGCCACAAATTTCAAAATTTGCAAATTTTATCTTAAAATGGTTGATTAATACCAAAGAGCATTAATTTATTTTCAGAATATGTAACCTCCATCCCCACCCCTGACCCAGGAGGGGGGACACAAAAAATACATTTTGCTAGATACACCTTTCTTCATCATAAATATATATTCTTGGATCATTGGCATAAAACCCAGGAGCAAAGGAAAGATTTTCAAAGAATTAATGTATTTTCGCTATATAATCAATAGAGCCCCACCCTAACACCAGAACCCCTGACAATGGGGCCATAAAATTCATAATTTTGGTAGAGACACTCTTGCTCATCATAACTATGTGCTTAGTTATGTGCTTAGTTAGTTTATTTAATACCCAGAAGCAGAGAAGAAGATTTTCAAAGAATAAATGCATTTTCACTAGATAATCAATAGAGCCCCACCCTAACACCAGAACCCCTGACCCTGGGGCCATAAAATTCATAATTTTAGAAGAAACACACTTTCTCATCAGAACTATGTACTTAGTTATTAGTTTATTTAATACCCAGAAGCAGAGAAGAAGATTGTCAAAGAATTAATGCATTTTCACTATATGATCAATAGAGCCCCACCCTAACCAGAACCCCTGACCCTGGGGCCATAAAATTCACAATTTTGGAAGTGGCACTCTTGCTCAACATAACTATGTAATTAGTTAGTTTACTTAATACCCAAGAGCAGAGAAGATTTTCAAAGAAATAATGCATTTTCACTATATAATCTATATAGCCCCGCCCTAGCACAAGAACCCCTGATCCTGGGGCCATGAATTTCACAATTTTGGTAGAGAACTCAATGCTCATTACATTCATGCCAACAGTTTGCCTGCTTGATGTCCAGGAGTAAAGAAGAAGATTTTTAAAAATTACAGTAATTTTGGTGGATTTGGTCCCACCCCTCAGGCCCCAGGGGGGCGGGGATCACAAAATTCACAATTTTTGTTTCACCCATAGATGCTGTATACCAAATTTGGTTGAAATTTGTTCAGTGGTTTCAGAGAAGAAGCTGAAAATGTTCAAATGTTAACACACAACGCACGACGGACGAAAACGGATAGTAATAGGTCACCTGAGTTACTCAGGTGACCTAAAAAGATCTCAAGAACAGCAAAGCCATGTTTAGTTATGTTGATATGGAAGCATATTATGGCAGTGTAGATTCAAATTTGTTCAAATCATGACACACAGGGGTAGGGATGGGCCACAATGGGGTATCAAATTTAAAAAAAAAAAGAAGGATGGGGAAAATATTCTTGAAGAGCCGCAATGCCATTTGTTATATTGATATGGAAGCATTCTAGGGTAGTTTAAAATTCAACCCTCCCTCTTGAAATTTTTCAGTCTTGATTTTCCTAGCCAATGTGCTCGTGTGAGCGATTTGGCCCATTGGCCTCTTGTTTTTACTTTGTTTTTTAAGATTTTCCCTATGTATTTTTATGGAAAACTTTGATTCCCCATAGTAGCCTTATCCTCCCCGGGAGTACAGTCAAACCTGTTTTAAGAGGCCACTCGTGGGAGAATGACAAATTGGCCACATAAGACAGGTGGCCACTTATTCCAGGTTTCAAACCAATGAATAAAAAATTGCGACCACGGCTGTGTATTTATTTTTACACGTATCCAAATCCAATTTCAACACATTTAAACACTTATAAAGTTTTAAGTCACATGAAATCCTTTTTCTTCCATTTCATTTTACATGAATTTTTTGAAGAAATCTGGGTGTTTTTTTTTTGTGTATGTGTGTTGGTAATTTAATTGTACAGCCATATAATTTACATCACAGGAAATCATGAAATGTTCTAACAACTAAGCATTTCCCTTTATGCTGTGTAATTGAAGCTTTTATTTTTCTAGATACAAATTTATTTATAAAACATAAAAGGTTAAAACGCGAGACTGACCGCTTGACTTGATAACCTCAGACGAAATTGTTATTAATATGTAGCCTATTGAGTTTATGTGTTTATATCATGAAAATATTTAACAACTTACTTTCGTATATTAAGAACACAAAAAAATGTTTGTTAACAAATAAATCATTTAATCATATTAATTAAATCATTAAATCCTGACAGAATTGAAATTACACCTGCAATAATTGGTCATTAAAACTCATTATCAGCTGTTCATGTTTGGCTTCGTATGAGGATACGAGGTCACGTGTCAAACGGAAATCATGTGACAAAACAGACAAAATGGCCGCTGAAAACACGTGTTGAGCGCACGGGATAAAAACACTGGCCACTGGCCATTGGCCGCTTAAATGAGTTAAAATATTGAAAAAACATCGGGCGGGATTGAAACTGGCCGCTCATGGGGAGTGGCCGCTGATTAAAGGTGGCCGTAACAACAGGTGCGACTGTAATTAAAATCTACACAACCTCAGAAAGCTCTTCACATAAATATTTATAAATTTTTCTGGTCCAGTGGATCTTGAGAAAAAGATTTTTGATTACCCCGCCTAATTTTTTCTTTTTCTTGATTATCTCCCCTTGGAACGGGTCGTGGTCCTTCTATTTTAACAATTTAGACTTTCCTTCACAAAGGGATGCTAAAGATATGATGATTTTCTCCCTAGTTTGGACTTTCAACAGGGCGTGGCATTCTCGGCGCTACGTAATGGCGAATACTAGTAGATTCTCATTGGTTAAGAAATTAATAACATCAGGAAGAATTGTTGTTGACAACGAAAGCTGCCCCACCCCTGTGCCGTGAGAGAACTTTTAATTGGCGATTTACAACACCAGCTGACATTCTGCCGCATTTCTGTCATATGTATTTTGGTAACGTCGAGAATGCCACGCCTTACTGAAAGTCCAAACTAAGCGTGTAATGGTCCTAAAATTGGCCTAGAGATTCTTCAAAGGAAGTGAAAAATGTGAAACATTTACAGACGGACGTTAACCGGGTCCCCCGGTGATCAGAAAAGCTCACTTGAGGTTTCAGCTCTGATGAGCTAAAATACGTTAGATTTGCCTATACTTAAAAATTATATCATCGAGATGAGCTTCGTAATCTTTGATTGCCTGCATTTTTTTGTTTTGATAAAGAGCGAGTATACATACATGTGTACGCTCGTATAATTTTTTTAAAAAATAATTTTCAAAAAGATTGAATATTTCTATGTTGGCGATGAAGCGAGGTATTTTTAAATATATGGGCCTTTCATTATTTTACATTCATAATTTTAAAAATGTACATAGAGGTGTATGCTTCTCTTTACAGAGTAAATGGATTCTCAAATTTAGTCAATACATGTGAATCGATGTGGTCACATATATATGTAATTAAATATGGGTATGACTGACAGGGAAATCATATAATTTTGAAAAATTACAAGCTTTCGCAATTTTTAATTGAGGGGAGGAGGTACCTCCACTTCGGGTGCCAGTGAACGAGATAGTCGTGCAAACAAATTATTTCATGCAAAAGACATTTTGTTGCATATCGAAGAAAAAATAGTACATTCCTAATATACAACAAGAACGTAAATGAAGAGAATGAAAAGCTCGATCATTTTCATCATCTTTTCAAAACCACTTTTGAATAATTCTCGGACAAAATACAACGGGGGGATAGCGTTTACTGCATTTGTTTGAGGCGATTCATACCCTCTTGCATTCTTGAGATATTTTCTTATTATACAGAATTTGGCCTTGTATTCGGGGATTACTGGTCTAAATTTGGTCCGATTGCTTTTATGAATAGGGATCAGAAAATCAAGAAGTGCCGGAATCTTCTTTATTATAAGTAAGGCGATTAGGGTCGATACCCAATGTCTAATACATATCATCATAATTCCCCTTGACAGAAAGAAATCACCCAATCTTAGGCCAACAGGGGATCTATTTAATACGTAATGAAGGGGGGTTCGAAATCGACACAGTATGTAATGTGGATAAGAGGTACCTGTACACTACTTTGTCCTTACAACAAAAGGAACAAAAAAGATGATCTCTCTCTCTCTCTCTCTCTCTCTCTCTCTCTCAATATTTTTACCGACCAGAAACTGTCTGGTCAACCAACTGCAATATAAAAATGTACAAATAAACAGAAAATCTGTATTAGTGAAATAAAGCATTGTTGATTGTAATTCAGCAGGGGGGATTCTTTGAACCCTTAATCTACCTAGCGACTATCAGTACGAGAAAACTTTGTAAATGTTTGTCATCTTTTGGTCTACGATTTATGACCGAGGGTCGATTAGAATGCAACTCGTAATCGAGGTATAAAAAAAGGTATATTTCAAATTTTCTATACAATGTACTTTTATCGTTGATCTGTCAGACACTTTGCAAATTTGATTACCCCAGAACTTCAAATACACCGATTTATTCACTATAACATTTCTTTTGGCACGACTTTACCTTTCATCTGTGCTATCAACAGATTGCGGATTTCTCCTTTGTAGAACGTGTTTGATTAACAAATCCCAAGTGAATAATTTCGCGCATTAGTATATTTTTCAAAGTTTATTTTCAAAAGCTTTATTACACATCAGATGAATGTACACGAAAACGAAAACATGGAAAATAAAAAAAAATTATTTTGAACATTGCCTAATGTCAATTGAAGGTTAAATTTTTCTTAAAATATATCGCCGTTATTCTATTTAAATTTCATAGATCATATATTAATAGGTGTCAAATAAGACTAGATCCTAGAAATCGCCAAAGTAGTATTCATGTCAGCTTAATTCTCACTGGTGGCAAAAGTTCAATTTAGATGTCTAGGGTGTTAGATATTTTCAAATCTTGTTACGGAATGTCAACAATGTCAACGTACGTTAGCCAAAAAATATACCTTAAAAGCAATGATAAATATTACAACTGGGGTGTCAAAATATATTTTATTTTGATTCGTTGTATCAACAGATTTAAAAAGCCTCTTTAAAAACACATTGAAACTGTTTAAAGTTTTTCACCTACGTGTTAATATTTATTTTTACTGGACACGCTTTCAACGAACACCTGTAATAACGTGTAACATGCCTTCGTCGGAATGAAAAACAAAAATGCAGTTAAACCCACGGTGCATAGGGAGCTATTCCCTCTGAAATACTTTTAAAACACTTTAATTGATGACACGATGTGTGAAATTGATGGTAAATGGGTCCATAATCCGAGGACAGAACTTTAACCTTTTCCCCTATATCAACTTTCCAATCTGTCCAAAAAAAAAGAATGTTCTTTCTAACGTTTTCGTAATTTTTTTTTCACTTTTTTTAACACGTGCCGTGTTTCGAAATATGTACATTATTAAAGGCTATGATTATTTTGAGTTTTCAGAAAATATAGATAAGAATCGCTGTAATTCATTTTAGTTGTCATGCCATCCAAAGTAACGCACTCTACAACTGTGTAATGTTTAATTTTGCTGTCAGCACGAAATGGATGGTTTTAAGGTATTTCTACCCTCAAGAATTTTATGAGTTCAAAATAGGAAAATTTCATTTGTCTTCAATAAATATAGTTTAAATAAATAAATAATCTCAAAAATGTATAGGTTGCCATATGTTTTTTAGATGTAAGACATAAATAAACTTGAGTATGTCAGCATTCAAAAATCATGAATTTTATGTAAAGAGTATCATGAAAATCATGAAAAACTTGGTTCAAAGACATAAATCTGTTGCAGAAAGTTCAACATGACTCAATAAATGTTTCAATTGATATCAAAAGAAACCATTTTACTTTAAAGAAAATGCAAGTGAATGAGTTATTGCCCATACTAATATCTTCTATATAGATTGAATAATTTATTAGATAAAGAAAAATATTCATTTCTTTTTTTTTTTTTAATTCTTTCAGGAAGCAATTTGTTCAAAATACATATTGAAGAGCATACTTCCAAAAGATATATTTCTTTTGGGTATGAATTAAATTAATATCGGTTTTTGCAAAATCCCATGACATCAGAAGGAGGGTGGAAGTACCTTAAATCATTTTCATAGGGTGTCGAGATACTATTACACGTGTATCAAGCTTGAATATAAATTAATTTTTCAAAAACAGAATGTAATTTAAAGGAAAGTTTGTTATTCTCAAGTTTTACCCATGTAGACAAACATGTACATATATATATATATATACATATACCAGATAAAATATCTTTTTTCCCTGAAGCAAATCTCGCATACCTAAAACATCAAAGTGATACAGATTATGCCAAAAGAGCCCATATCCTAATAAAGTTGTACCTTTACATATTTGAAACATCCGATATCCTATCAATTTCTGAAAACTAGGACTTTTTTCCTTAAGATCAAACCTTATTCTTACATATTTGATACATCCGTTATCCTATCTATTTTTGACACTATACACTATAGTGCATGTATTTCAAACGAGAGAGTGCAAAAAATTTGGTTTACACCCAAATACGTTTGACTGGTTATGAATTCCAGGTGAAAGTAAATGATGTGAAAACGTCTGGAATTTAACTCAGGTGTTATTGTTGTTCTGCTGCATGATGCTTGTTTGACAGCACACAGTAATTTTATAACTTTCTACTCGAAAAGATTAGCCAAGATAACAATGGATAAATTTTCACAAAAAAAAATTGAAAAACAAAATGCGTATTAATAAGAGACAAGTTTGATAATAAATACATTCTAAAGTAAATAATTTGAAAATGCGTATTGTGAATATGACACAGCTAGACCATTCCCAAAACCTGCCAACCCCCCCCCCCCCCCTTCCCCTTTTTCCGCCCCGGCGCTTTATTATAAGGTCAATGTTTTACCTGTTCGTGCTTTTTGTCCATGATATGCATGTCTTTGACGTGGTTAACGAGTTCTTTCTGCTGCTCCCTCAGAATATTAAGTTCCTGGAGACCGTCCTGCAGGGCCTCTAGACGGGCTGCGACCCGGGACTGCGGCCTCTGTAGGATGGGGACACGCAGTCCCCCCGGGAGATCCTCCATGGACCGACTGCGGGGGACGTACGTGGGAGGAGTTTTGGGTGCCCTAGTGATCCTCAGTATAGCGTCTGTGTCGACCACGGCACTCTCATGTTGCGTGGACCGCATCACTTAAAAATTCCAGCAACCTGGCATTCAGCGAGTCGCCAACGTTGCATAAGATTTTCACAGCATGAATCTTTATACACTTCTTAACTAAGCCTAGGTTTGACAGAGACGTTGAGTCATGTTAAAAAGCCATCCCAAACTATTACGTAAAATGTCTATAAAAGTGTTTAGATACACTTAATCAATGCAACGAAAAATCCATGTTATATAGGTTTTAATGCAGTTGTATCTATCTTGGCGAACAAGAATCCAGTCTTTATCGCAGTTTGTCGCCGGGGAGGAAAATGACCAAGAAATAGCTACCTGTATCCTAATCCAGTATTGACTTCTTACACCTGAACTACTGTGATATTCTGAATTTGCACTTTGTTATGTGTATATCGGTGGAGCGATAATAAAGTGGTCGCGCTTGGAAGTCCCTATACGCCTTTTTATTGCTTTGTATATGTAATATATAGATAGAAGGTTATGCTCATCGCTTCATTGATCCCTCAATGAACGGACACCTGTGATAAAAAGCCCCGGGTCAATATTTATATTGGAATCGGCACTTCTGAATTTCAGAATTCTCTTTGGTTATAATGCTGGCATGTAGCAAATTGTATTGTTATTACCTACTTGAAAAGAGATATACGTATCACTCTAGATTATTTTTTTTGTCTGTACCTGTTAATTAAAAACAGAGGGTTGCTTGATAGAAAGTGTACTGTCTGTATAATACCAGGGTAAGTGTGTTACGTGTATCAAAAATGCAAAAATAAGATATTTTACAAAAAATCATAACATATCATATTCATGTTTATGTAGTTATAATAAAATCATGAGCACAATTTCCAAGCAAGCTTTTGGGAACATATTTACAGGATTGAAAGTACATGGATGCTGAGTATGTTTTCTATGCAAATCGAAACTAAGGTCATCAAATGTCCACGCTTGCTGGTGGATAAAAATGGCATTAACTAATGCACGTGTTGTTGAATGTACTTCGTGCGTACAGCCACAGTCCATTCACGACAAAAATGTCCTCTAACTTTTACAACCTCTTGTTCAGATGAATGATGTCATTGTCAAACTCGGTTATAACGAAGTCAATGGGACCTATGAAATTACTCGCTATATCCGTATAAAAAAAATTGTTAAATTCATATAACTGGGGATCCAAGATGACTTCGCTATATCCGTGAATTCGCAATATCCGTGTTCGTACTAACCGAATTTTACTGTAGAACCATTCCCAGCTAAGCTTGGACTTTCAATATGACGTGGCATTCTCGGCGCAACGTAATTAGCGTCTGTCAAATGGCAAATAGATTCTCATTGGTTAAGAAATTAATAACATCAGGAACTTTAAATTGTTGTTGACAACGATGAGACGACTTAAGCTCCACCTCTTTGTCTGACGAGACAATGTGATTGGATATTCGATACACTAATTGGCATTTGCTCGAACCTTCTATCCCATGTATATTTCAACAGTGAAGGAAAGATGTGTAAATGTCAGAAGCTAACCACCCATTCTCAGTAATAATGTGCAATTAATGGCATGCACTTGTTACTCAGTAATTTAACATACTGGGCATTTCTTAAGTATGGTCAAGTAAACATATACCATGGGCCATTAAACATACAAATATTAGCGAAATAGGAAAAAGTACACCAGTGAAATAAGTCTCTAAATACACTGAAACAATACATACGTTACTGTCGCTGGGTTAAAATACCAGAAGTAAGGCAGAATTAAACCATTTGAACTTAATAGGTGTGCATTCTCAAACACATGGATTTATTGCACATCGTATTAAGTTAATAAATGATCACTGAAACTTATATCAAATCATATGTTTATGTAATTTTTTTTGCAGCATGTTGTTGTCGCGAGATGTGTGAAACCTACGTAACAACATTATATAACTGAACTCAGATATTTTATTTATGCAAATAAATGTTGATTTTTACTCAAAACAGACAGTAGACAACTTAAAGACACTTTTAAAACGGATTTGATATTTGATTTCATCGAATTATTTTCATTCAACGTAAATGTATTATAAAACTCTAATGGTTGTATTTTCGGCAATACGTTTTACGTCCTACTATAAGTATATAAACGTGTCAGACTCTATTAATTATGCTTACATGCTTGCCCATAACACACAGTTTTATTGTTAAAAAAATGCAGCTCACTCACAATATTTAAAAAATATACCTGTAGCCTATTAAAAAGCCAGGAAATACTTACGTTACTAATACTTACGTTACCAAAGATGGATAAATATAGAATAATTGACACTATATTGTGTATCACATGTTTGTCACATGATGCGCCACGTTGCTTGATGATTATCGGAAGTTTAGAGGAGGGAAAATTCAAAGACAAACAAGGTCGAAGGTAAACAGGATGGTAGCATACACCTTGGGATTTAAATCCCGACTAAGGTGATAGCTATTTGCACTTCAAAGTCAAATATATTGAAATAAAGATCGGAATCTATTGACGTTACATATATTTAATCAATATTAACTTAAAATATTATGATAAATTCAAGGGGCTTATCCTTTTCCCATATTTTTCAATTTGTCATATTTATTTCGCCAACAAAATGGTGCTATGGATTTTTTACGATGAACATTAATATGTGATCCTCAGTATAGCGTCCGTATCACAACTGTTCACGTTCAAAAGTTATGACCAAGGTTAATTTTTTTAAAAAATGAGTCAACCTCTTAGGTCAAGGTCAAAAGGCAAAAAATATTTTTTACTAGTTCACAGGTCTTTAGATCGCTTAGAAAAAAAATTGAGATGCCAAAAAAAAATATCTTTTTTACACCTCATGTTGCGTGCCTCATGTTGCATATCGTGGACCGCATCAGTTAGAAATTCCAGCAACCTGACATTAATCGAGTCGCCAACGCAGCACAAGATTTTTCACAGCATGAATTTTATATAGTTCTTAACTTAGCTTAGGTGAAAACATCCTGAGGTAGTGTAGATCAAGTTTATATTGTCCAAATCATGGCCCACGGGGGTAGGTTAGAGCCACAATAGGGAATCCAAGTTTTTACATTGAAATTCTAATGTTCAAATAATGACCTCTTTGGGTAGGATGAGGTCACAATCGGTATTTCAAAGGGAACAACGTTCAAGAACAGCTAGCGTGGCCAAAGTTGCTCAAGTGAGCGATGTGACCCACGGGCCTCTTGTTTAATATGTAACTAATGGGTTGTTCATAATTTAAATTGCACGAATTATTGTTTTTGACGTTTTTGCCTAAATAAATTACAAAACAAAAACTCTGATTGATTGATCTCATGAATTAGTTCTGTTTCTGAGGGCCAGACAACTCACCAGACGATTCTTTCTCCTTCCCTTTAAAAATGCAGGAAAATTATCCAAAAATATTCTTTTAAGGGGTAGGGACAGGGGCTTCTTTTTAATGTGATTTTTTTGGGGGGAGGTGCAATCAGTGCATCACAAAGGGGTGTGACTGAGAGGAGGAAGGGACGGCCTGTTGTACAAAAACATTTTCATTCAAAAGATTGCTTAACCAATTTGCAAATTATTGGTTATGAGTTAACAAAAAAAGTAGGCTTCAGATGATTGGTAAAAGTATTTTTATGCTAAATGTCCATGGAAAAAGAAAATGACCTTGACCTGACCTTGCTTCTAAAATAAAATGGTCGAGTAAGATACGATCACTTATTGATATTGTTTTCTTGAATTTGTTAATTTTTTTTTCAATTTTAAATAAGATAAAAATGACAAGAATCCCTTCAGACAGTTCTCTTATGGACTTCAAACAGCAGATAACAATAATATTTAAAAAATATTTAATTTTGATTTTGAACTGTTCCATTTTTTTTTTACAACATGTTAGTACAATTTTAAAAATTTTGACCTACGCGTGGTTATAGAATTAATCTGTTTATGAAACCACAGGTGCTTGGGGACAGGACACCCCCCCCCCCCCAAATATAGACAACCGGACGTGTAAGACTTTTTTCACACAAATTATATATGGATGACACATTTGTGATAAAATCTATCCTATCAATTCAGAAAATTTGCATAAACTAACATTTTATAAAAATTTCTACCCCACTCTCTATATATAAATAAACAAGGGTTGCATGATTCTTATATATAGAATATAGGGCAGATTTTATAGAACGTTTGTTTTAGGTAATTTTTCGATTTGATGGTATAGATCTTATCACAAATATGTCAATGAAAGATTATTCATGAGAAAAAAGTCAAAATTAAAAGCCCAGAGGTCTATATCGAAGAGGGGGGGGGGGGGGTCCTGTCCTCAAGCACCTGTGTATGAAACAGTCACTGTGATCTATTTAGCTTTCGTAAAAATCTTTTGTCAATATTGAATGTGATTAGCAAAAGACTTATCACTTATAGCACGTTCTTCTTTAAAATATTTATATTATTTATTTATCATCCTCTCATCAGGTGGATAACTCTATTAGCGCCGATAAGGTCAAAAAATGTGTTTAGATGAGAGAGAGAGATAAAAGAGAGTGAGTGGTTCAAGGCGCAGATTTAGGATTAAGGGCATTGTCCAGTGTAGATAGAATGTTCTATCGTTAAAATGATATTGTCCTACGGACCCGGTTTAACGATAGAATTCGTTCCGTGTATTCGTAATGTAGCAGAAAGAAACACGGGCGATAACTCGCATAGTGCATTTACTAGGAACAATCTAGAGAGTTCCGAATGTAGTAATTTGAATCGAGGACCCCGCGGTTAACGCGGTTGGGGGAGCGAATCCTTGTAACTCATGATAATCAATGTTCAACAGAACTTTACTGTTCAAGTAGCACAATTTGAACATTATTAAAAAAAATGTATTTTCCATTTTATTACATCGTTGTTTGACAGTGATAGCCCCCAATCCCAATATGATTAGAAATGAGATTTTTACAATTTTTGATCCGCTCAATGGAAAAATTCGCTCCTTTTGAAATATCACGTGATGCTTCACATGACTTATCAAGATGTCAGCCTCCATGTCATACACACTAGTCCTGATTGTTCTCTTCCAAACAGTTTGTTTGGTGTGTGGATTTGGATTCATCTCTCATGGAATTATAAGTAAATTATTCATAGCTTTTATAACCATGCTATACTCATTGAAAACTAGACTTGAACAGAATCAAATACCCGGTATTACTTTAGAAATCATTGTGCCAGGTTATTTCTTCATGTTTTATATTGATCATGCAGGCTACAGGTCATCTGTTTATTTCGATGGAGAGAACAATCCTCAGAGTGCAGGAAAGGTACTTATATATTGCTCATAGATTTTTTTGTACCCCCGTGATTGAAGATTCGGGGTATATAGTTTTTGTCCTGTCTGTCTGTCTGTTTGACCACAAAATTTAACATTGTCCATAACTTTTGGGTGGGTTGGGCTTTGACTGTCATACTTCACAGGTATATTTTTTGTGACAAGACCAATATGGCACCACCAAATTTGACCTCCTCTTCTTGACCTTGGAGTTTGACCCCTTTTACAAAAAAAAAAAAAAAAACAAACTTTAATGACTTGCTCATAATTTTAACTTTTGAACAGTTGGTACTAGGATTTTCATACTTACCATTTGCATTAAGAAACTTCAACCCTCCCTATAAGCTGCCATTTGGATGAAGCTTAATGGCTTTCATATTTCACAGAAGTATTCCTTGTGACAAGACCTTTCATACTTTAAATACCACAAGATTTGACCTGGTGACCTTGACCTTGGAGTTTGGTTCACTTTTACCTAAGATTTCCTCACTTAACCATTTGAAAAGTTGGTTTTAGGGCTTTCATACTTCACAAGTGTATTCACTGTGGCAAGATCTTGCATTTGAGTATAAAATATTTCACCTTTAAGGTTTTGACCATGACCTTAGAGTTAAACTCACTTTTAAAATGTTTTAACCTCATCATAACTTTTAAGCTTTTAGTATTAGGGCTTTCAAATTTCACAGAGCTCTTTATCTTTTGTGACAAATCCTTCCTTTGGATAGCAACAATTTTTACCTTTTGACTTTGACTGTAGAGTTTGACCCTCTTCAAAAAAATTAACCTTGGACATAACATTTGAACCATTAGTACATGTATTAAGGCTTTCATATCACAAGGGTGAATTCCTTGTGAGATCTTGCATTGGGTTCCAAGAATTTTGAACTTTTGACCTTGGAGTTTAACTTGCATTCAAAAATTTTTTGTAACAAAAGTGTTTTCTTTCACAATATTTAATGAGTTACACTTGTATGTATTAAATCTTTTCTATAATTATGTTTATTTCAAGATTATACGGGAAAACCCTGATGGTTTGTTTGGAGGGAGTGTTTACCCTGATGTGTTCCATGACTCTCAGTGTACTGAAGGTAATTTATACCTTCTATGACTCTCAGTGTACTGAAGGTTATTTACACATTCCATGACTCTCTGTGTACTGAAGGTAATTTACACATTCTATGACTCTCTGAGTACTGTAGGTAATTTACATATTCTATGACTCTTTTATTTTCAAGTTCAAGTTCAAGTTCATTTATTTCACTCACACCAACATCAGTGGTACATGAGGTATAATGTATAAATTAGTCGTTTGTAAGAAAAATAATAAATATAATTATGATACAATAGCATAAATGAGAGGCATAACATATGTGCAAAGTATAGCAATAAACATACAATGAAAAAAGATAAAAAAAAAAAGAAAAGAGGGTATGGTAACATTTAAATTATGAAGGACAGACAGTGTCGTTTATTTTAGATATAAATATACAAAGGTTTTTTAAAGATTTTAAATTTTTCGTTGACATAATTTCACAAAACTTAATTGTATTTGGCGTTTTACAATATCTGGGTTGTAAAAGATTCTTTCTGATACTATTCAGTGTTTTACATTCTAAAATGAAATGAAATGAAATTTATTTTACAAGGAAATGGAAATATAAGGAATCACTGTCTAGTTTGTATAGTATGCTAGGGCATCAAAAAAAATGGGAAACGTGGGATAATTTGCATAACAGGCGAAGCCCGTTATGCATAAATTATCCCATGTTTCCCACTATTGTTGATGTCCCTGGCATACTATACTAACTAGACAGTGATTCCTTATATTTCCATTTCCTTGTGAAATAAAATTGTAGATTAAGACTTTAAAAATGCAGACATAAATTTAAATTACCGGTACATGAGGATTCCCATCCCAATTTTAATAGTCCTCGCCCACTGATGTCAAACACAACGGCAGCCGCATGAGATTTTCATGCATATTTGGCCTCCTTAGCGTCAGACTCAGAGACAGATGCACACGAGATTTGCATGCATTTTAGGCCTCCTTAGCTCCTGACCTATTGACCTGCCTATTAATTTTCATTCCGGTAAAATTATCAAGAAATTAACTCCGCTAACTTTCAAAAAGTTATCACAGAGAGAAAAATTAGAAATGGAAATATATATTCTATGACTCTCAGTGTACTGAAGGTAATTTACATATTCTATGACTCTTAGTGTACTGTAGGTAATTTACATATTCTATTACTCTCAGTGTACTTTAGGTAATTTACACATTCTATGACTCTCAGTATACTGTAGGTAATTTACATATTATATGACTCTCAGTGTACTGAAGGTAATTTATACCTTCTATGACTCGTAGTGTACTGAAGGTAATTTACACATTCTATGACTCTCAGTGTACTGTAAGTAATTTACATATTCTATGACTCTCAGTGCACTGTAGGTAATTTACACATTCTATGACTCTCAGTGTACTGTAGGTAATTTACACATTCTATGACTCTCAGTGTACTGAAGGTAATTTACACATTCTATGACTCTCTGTGTACTGAAGGTAATTTACACATTCTATGACTCTCAGTGTACTGTAGGTAATTTACATATTCTATGACTCTCAGAGTACTGAAGGTAATTTATACATTCTATGACTCTCTGTGTACTTTAGGTAATTTACAAATTCTATGACTCTCAGTGTACTGTAGGTAATTTACACATTCTATGACTCTCTGTGTACTGAATGTAATTTACATATTCTATGACTCTCAGTGCACTGTAGGTAATTTACACATTCTATGACTCTCAGTGTACTGTAGGTAGTTTACATATTCTATGACTCTTAGTGTACTGAAGGTAATTTACATATTCTATGACTCTCAGTCTCAGTGTACTGAGGGTTATTTACATATTAGATAACTCTCAAAGTACTGAAGGTAATGTACACATTCTATGACTCTCAGTGCACTGTAGATAATTTACACATTCTATGACTCTCTGTGTACTGAAGGTAATTTACACATTCTATGACTCTCAGTGCACTGTAGGTAATTTACACATTCTATGACTCTCAATGTACTGTAGGTAATTTACACATTCTATGACTCTCAGTGCACTGTAGGTAATTTACACATTCTATGACTCTCAATGTACTGTAGGTAATTTACACATTCTATGACTCTCAGTGTACTGAAGGTAATTTACACATTCTATGACTCTCAATGTACTGTAGGTAATTTACTAATAAGGAATCACTGTCTAGTTTGTATAGTATGCTAGGGCATCAAAAAAAATGGGAAACATGGGATAATTTGCATAACGGGCGAAGCCCGTTATGCATAAATTATCCTATGTTTCCCGCTATTGTGGATTTCCCTGGCATACTATACTAACTAGACAGTGATTCCTTATATTTCCATTTCCTTGTAAAATAAATTTGTAGATTAAGACTTTAAAAATGAAGACATAAATTTAAATTACCGGTACATGAGGATTCCCATCCCAATTTTAATAGTCCTCGCCCACTGATGTCAAACACAACGGCAGCCGCACGAGATTTTCATGCATATTTGGCCTCCTTAGCGTCAGACTCAGAGACAGATGCACACGAGATTTGCATGCATTTTAGGCCTCCTTAGCTCCTGACCTATTGACCTGCCTATTAATTTACATTCCGGTAAAATTATCAAGAAATTAACTCCGCTAACTTTCAAAGAGTTATCACAGAGAGAAAAATTAGAAATGGAAATATATATTCTATGACTCTCAGTGTACTGAAGGTAATTTACATATTCTATGACTCTTAGTGTACTGTAGGTAATTTACACATTCTATGACTCTCAGTGTACTGAAGGTAATTTACATATTCTATGACTCTCTGTGTACTGAAGGTAATTTACATATTTTACATGTTCTATGACTCTCAATGTACTAAAAGTAAGTTTGTTTAACAGGATGAAGTGAAAAAGCAGCACTTTCTATATTAATCAAATTGTAACTTTTCGTGCAGGAAATTACAGCTTTGTTTCTGATGTAACTAAGTCAACCACATTCTTAAATGTGACTGTACAATACATTCTTCAAAAGTATCCCAAACCTTAGAATTCTGTAAGTCATTATAAACTCTTAACTTTAAGTTTTATAATTGATATTAATTTTTTTACTTGTTTTTTTTTTTTTAAATTAGGACACCTAAGTCACTCAATTGTTATTCGTTTCCATTGCTTTCTCTTTCCATCTGTTGTCATGCATGTTGCATTTTTTCTCATTCATTATGTGTTAACATTTGAAACATTTTTAAATTCTTCTCTGGAACCCTTGAACCAGTTATATTTGGTATATAGGATCTATTGGTGAAGGGCAACATAAAAGAAATGAATTTCATGCACAGTCTAACCCCCACCCCACCCCCCACCCACCACCACCACTCTCAGGTCTGAGAAGTTTGGTTTAATCTAACAAAATTACTGCAATCTTTAAAAACCTTCTACATCTACTGCTGGACACCAAGCAGTCAAACTGTTGGCATGTTTGTAATAAGAATTACTGTATACAGGGAAATTTTCGCTCCCATTTTATTTTTGCCCCCTTTGTCCTCTTCTTGATTGGGCGAATTTAAAATGGGGCAAATTCAAATTACTCAGCATAATTTCTTAAACAGAACTATGAATGGGCGAATTTGAAATGGGGCAAAATTGTTCGCAGGAGCAAAAGGGCGAAAATAACATGGGGGCGAAAATAACCCTGTATACAGTACATCCTCTACCAAAATTATGAAATTCATAAGGGGCAGGGATTCTTCTTCTAGGAAGGGGGTTTGATGGATCATAAAGTGAAAGTACCGTTACATGTGTTTTTTGAAAGTGCTCTTCTTTACTCTATCAGGATTTTAAGCCAAAAAAAAATAAAGAAGTGCTTAGTTTTTTTTTTTGGAATGTGTTTTTATATTGAAATAATATTTGATCCAAAAAAGTTCTGACCACTTATGAGTCCTTAAGTGCATAGTTCTGATAAGCAAGGGTGCTATATCCCAAATTTTTAATTTCACATTCGCTGAGACAGGTATTTTTTGGGGGTCTTTTGGTTATACATGTATTGTAAAAATTACCGAATTCTTTGCAACCTATATTTTTTAAGCGATTTAAAAATCAGATGTATAGGTAAGGTAATCAATGCAAATTTATTTTTGTAGACTGTATATTAATTTTTTAACAGCATTAAAGAGTAAAATGTGATGAAATGTGTGAAACAATTTAATCAAATGTTCAAAGATGTTACTCCATTTTGTTTCAGGAAACCATGCAGGAAACTGGTGGCTTTTTTATATGGAGTTATGTCTCATCAGGTGTCTAATTTATACCTATGGTATGGGGAGGACGTACAGCAGGGTTTCTGATTATGATGGCTAAAGTATGAATCACAGTTTGTTCATAGATAAGTTTTTATTATCAAATTGTATTGATATATAAATATGATCTTAAATTTTATAATTTACAGTTATTAACAAATATATTTTTGTTGCAAATGTCACTTTAAAATTTAACAGGTTTTTAGATTTACCATGTTCTTGCATAAATGAAATTAGTAAGGGAAGCTCTAAACACTGCACACTGGACCTACTTTAATGGGGTAGTTTTATTCAGGTAGAGTGATCTGCCCTTAGAAATAAGGGGGAAAATACAGCTAACTGCACAATATTCCTCATATTATATCAGACCAAGAATAAGTACTGGGTAAATGAATTCATTATTTTCATTAATTTACAGTCTTAATTTAAGTATAAAACAGTGATTCTCATGAATACATATAGATTGTAGTCCATTAATTGTCTTTGAATATTATTCCTGTAGAAATAATTTAAGGCAAATACCTTTTGTTGAAAATTAACATCTTTATATATGATGTATTTTTCTCCAAGTCTGAAAAGCTTTTTTGATAGTGTTTAGAGCTTCATTGAATGTAAGATTTTATCTCTAAATTGTAACTCTTCTATGATAAGTAATTATACTTTGAATGATGTGGTTTATTATGTTGTAGTTAAATTTCCATGGAAATTTTACAGAAGCTGCCTTTTATGCTGAACTGGGTGAGCATTTTGGAAGTTATGTTTAGATTAAAAATAAAAATAATTATTTTAAACAAAGTCTATTTTTCATCCCAAAACCATTTTTCTTTAAAGGTAGTGATGTTGTGTTGGCTTATAGTTATGATCTCAACCTTGATCACGTCAGACCATTTCTTGAATGGTAAGGATGGGAATTGGAAATAAAAACAATCATGTAAAAATATGAAGTGTAAATTAGAGTGATTTGATTGGCAAAGCAAAATTTCTTTTTGGCTAGGTTTGTGCCAGTTAGTGACTTGGTGAACATCTATGCCCTGATTTTTGGTGAAGGGAAGGTTCCTTACAAAGTCATAGAAAACTGTACTGTCACAAGACTCGATCATTTACCTGTAAGTTATCTGTAGTGATCTAGGGACTGGAGAAAATCATTTACCAATGCATTACAAATGGACATTAATTTATTTTCATATCTTGTAGAATGAAAGAAAAAGTTAAAGTTTCTGAAGTAAGTTCTAGTCAGCAATTACAGTTGACAATTTATGTCTCAAACACAGAAATTTTGAACACTAGGGATGTGCATTCAAGCAGCCATTTTCAAATTGTTGGCAAAAGGGGAGTTAGATAAAATAAATATGAAAAAAATTAAATCATGTTAAAATTATTATTAAATCATGTGATTGTCAAGGGGAGATGCTACCTTATTTTGGGTGAAAAGGTTTTTAGTACAACAACATGACATGATAATCATACTGCTAAAGACCCCCCCTCTCCTCCCCCTTAAATGAAATCTTTACACATTGTACAAAATTAAATGCTCTTCTCAGAAAAAAGGGGTCTCTCTTTTCCTCCTTGTATGTAAAATATGTGTCCTAAACACATTGTGAGTGAGTCACACTTTCATTATCTTAATACTTGAACATACTTCTCATTTCTGCAGAGTGTATGTAATGTATATCAATGTTAAACTGTAAAAATTAGAAATTTTCTTCATGATTCAAGGAAAAATGGGTAACAGGTACCTTTAGTAACTTGCATAAACATACAAGAAAATGACTAAAATATTGAATCTTTTCTTTTGAATTTTATGTTATTTTTCACATTTTTAATTCTGATGGGAAAAGACATATAAATATGATTCCTGTATTTATATTACTATTTTAGTATTACATAGAAGTTGCCCAGAGCAGTCCGTTTCTGATGACCCAGATATTGGACTACTTCCCTGGGGGCGTGGATGATTCTGCAGGCTGGGTCACAAGGAAGTGGAGGCATCTTGCCTTTATGTTAGAGAATGGTACCAGGTTTGTTACTGTGCATCCCCCTTTTTTTTATAAGTTCATAAAATCTAGTCTAAATGATAGGAACTTTGAACTCCACATGTACAAGGGAAGTAGTCATGGTATTAAATTGAGATTCTGATACATGCCTAGAATGCATTAACTTTCAAATTTTATTCATCAACTTTGTGAATGGAAAAAAAACTCTCAAAAAACAATTGAAGGATCATATTTTAAACTTCAACAAGGGATGTAGTCATGGTATTAAATTGAGATTCTGATACATGCCTAGAATGCATTAACTTTCAAATTTTATTCATCAACTTTGTGAATGGAAAAAAAACTCTCAAAAAACAATTGAAGGATCATATTTTAAACTTCAACAATTATTCTTTGTAATCTTTACTCTAATGGTAGGATTGCTGCTCACACTTCTGCCATGCATTATTAAACATGCATATGAAGAATGTTAAAAAAAAAAAAAAAAAAAAAAACTTGCCACATTATAGAAAGTGTGTCAAAATTTTATCAATTGCTTATTATTTAAAATATAAATTTTGTAGCCATTGTGTGATACCCTCTAATCCACTCTTGATCAAGTGCAACACTAGTACCACCTTACAACCTACAAGTCAGAGAGCAGTTAATTACCAAGATGCCAAGGCCCAGACTTTTACTTATGTTAATGGTGATGTGGATCATACATACATTCATACGATTTCTGAGGAAGGCAGTATTAAACTTTTGCCATCAAATAGCTACTGGGTGAGATAAAAAAGGTTTTTACTGTTTCAGAAATTATACAATAAGTCTCATCATTCTAACTACTTGTGATAAAAGGTCTTATGAATAAACAGTTTTTTTTTAACTCAACTTAGCAGAAATCTCAGTTAAGCTTTTCTGGCCTGGGGGCCATAAAACTTAGGCAAGCTCATTCTTGATCTCAGTCTCTCTTTTAACAAAGGAATATACATGTATATTATACTTTCATGTAAAGTAGTTGAATCTGATTGGTCGAGAAACATTTGTTAAAAAATACTATTACCCGCTGAATAATGAACCCAAGCCCTCCAACGTAGCAACAGTCAACATTGCTTGACGACGGTTGGTATTCCAAAAAATAGCAACTGCGCAGAATTTGTGCGCGCACGGTTCACTGTTATATTTATTTGTATAAACATTCAGTATAATATGATAAATATTGCATATAGTGGAGTGTAACATTGAAAATTTTCACCCCTCGAAAACCATTGTCAACCTCGGCTGCGCCTCGGATGACAATGGTTTTCTCCACTACATGAAATATATATATAATACCGATCAAGAGGCCCAGGGGTCACATCACTCACCTGAGCAACTAGCTAGGTAAAACCAAAAATCAGTTCAGTATTGAATATATTATAAAAGTGGGTTCAAGGTAGGAAGAGTGAGGGGGAGGTGGTATTTGAACAAACTTAAATTTACACTTTCTAAGAATGCTATTGAATATTAATATGACACAGAATGGCTTTGTTGTTTATTGTTATGATCCATTTTAGTGATGCTTTTAAATTGATGATTATCATGGCTTTGTCATGAATTTTAACAATTTTTCTCATGCATTCCTATGCAAAACTCTGATACCCCGTTTTGGTCCCACTCTATCCCCGGGGGTCATGATTTGAACAAACTTGAATCTACACTACCTGAGGATGCTTCCATATATTAACTATGACCAATCACAACTTTGCTGTTCTCAAGAAGAAGAAATTTAAAGATTTTTTCCCTATGTTATCCCAGTTTGATCACCCATAATGGCCCACCCTTGCCCCAGGGGTTATGATTTAAACAAACTTGAATCATGCTTCCATATAATTATGACCAATTATGGTTTTGCTGTTCTTGAGAGGAAGATATTTAAAGACTTTTCAAATGTATTCCTTTGTTAAACTTTGATCCCCCATTGTGCCCCCTACCCCTAAGGGTCATAATTTGAACAAATTTAACTTGAATCTACACATTCAGAAGATGCTTCCAATTTATTATAACTATGATCACACACATGGTGTCTTTGAGAAAAAGATTTTTCCTATGTATTCCTAATATGTTAAAATTTGATACCCCATTGTGGCCCAACCCTACCCCCGGGGGTCATGATTATAATATACTGGAATCTTCACTACCAGAGGCTGCTTCTACATGATTTTCATCTTTCCTGGCCCAGTGATTCTTGAGAAAAAGTTTTTTAAAGATTTTTCCTATGTATTCCTAATATGTTAAACTTTGATACGTAATGTGGCTCCACGTACCTACCCCGGGGGTCATGATTTAAACAAACTGGAATCTACACTACACATGTACCAGAGGATGATTCTACATGATTTCCATCTTTCCTGGCCCATTGGTTCTTGAGAAGAAGATTTTTAAGATTTTACCTATGTATTCCTATGTCAAACTTTGATACCCCATTGTGGCCCTACCCTACCCCTGGGGGTCATGATTTGAACAACATGAATCTACACTACATGAGGATGCTTCCACATGAGTTTCATCTTTCCTGGCCCAGTGGTTCTTGAGAAGAAGATTTTTAAAAGATACCATTAATTTATCATTAATTCATAATTATCTCCCCTTTGAAGAAGGCGTTGCCCTTCATTTGAACAAACTTGAATTCCCTTTACCCAAGAATACTTTGTGGCAAGTTTGGTTGAAATTGGCCCAGTGATTCTTTAGAAGATGAAAATGTGAAAAGTTTACAATGACAACAACAACAGACAAATTTTGATTGGAAAAGCTCACTTCAGCTCAGGTGAGCTAAAAAGTGAGACTAAGATCAAAAGTGAGCTCATCTAAGTTTTATGGCCCCCAGGCCTGTTCACATTTTTTTCTACAATTGTATCTGTCTTTCCATCTGATTTTCTTATCAAGATTTTCACATTTTAGAGGCACCCTTGCTGATTAGCATTTTAACTATATAATCAATTCAATGCTGAACTTTTTACAATCAAATGCATATGAAAGTTTTCAGTAATTTTTCATCAGATCACTGGGCAAATTTCACCCCCCCCCCCCCCCCCCAAAAAAAACTATCTTTAGGAGAATTTTAGAGAAGGGGATTTAAGCTTGTTTAAATGAAGAACCATACCGTCTTTCACAAGGAGATAATTAAGAATTAGTGAAAATTAATTTAACTCCTCCCCCAGTTTTCAATACAGGCACTTTTTAGTTTTGCAGAATAACTTTATAGATCAAAGACTGCATATTGCTTGGATTTAATTTCTGGTAGAGTATGAAAACAAGAGGCCCATGGACCACATCGCTCACCTGAGAAGCTTTGAACATTCCGTTCTTTACCAGATTTCCCCCTTGTAATACATATTGTGACCCCACCTTACCCCACTGATCATCACCGATCTGAAATCTATACTACCATAGGATGCTTTGATTCAACATTGTAAAACTTTGATTCCCCATTGTGGCCCCGTCCTACCCCTGGGGGTCATGATTAGAACAATTTAGAATCTACACTTTCCCAGGATGCTTCCACATAAGTTTCTGCTTTTCTGGCCCAGTGGTTCTTGAGAAGAAGATTCTTCCTACATATTTCTATGTAAAACTTTGATTCCCCATTGTGGCCCCGCCCAACCCCCGGGGTCATGATTTGAACAATTTAGAATCTACACTACCTAAGGATACTTCTGTATAAGTTTCAGCTTTTCTGGCCCAGTGGTTCTTGAGAAGATTTTTAAATTTTTCCTACATATTTCTATGTAAAACTTTGATTCCCCATTGTGGCCCCAGGCAACCCCCGGGGTCATGACCTTTTTTGAACAATTTAGAATCTACACTACCTAAGGATACTTCTGTATAAGTTTCAGCTTTTCTGGCCCAGTGGTTCTTGAGAAGATTTTTAAATTTTTCCTATATATTTCTGTGTAAAACTTTGATTCCCCATTGTGGCCCCGCCCAACCCCCGGGGGTCATGATTTGAACAATTTAGAATTTACACTACCCAAGGATGCTTCTATATAAGTTTCAGCTTTTCTGGCCCAGTGGTTCTTGAGAAGAAGATTTTAAAAATTTTTCCTATATATTTCTAAGAAAAACTTTGATTCCCTATTGTGGCCCCGCCCTACCCCCGGGGGTCATGATTTGAACAATTTAGAATCTGCATTATACCAGGATGCTTCCACATAAGTTTCAGCTTTTCTGGCCCAGTGGCTCTTGAGAAGAAGATTTTCAAAGATTTTTCCTATATATTTCTATGTAAAACTTTGATTCCCCATTGTGACCCCTCCCTATCCCCGGGGGTCATAATTTGAACAATTTAGAATCTACGCTACCCCAGGATGCTTCCACATAAGTTTCAGCTTTTCTGGCCCAGTGGTTCTTGAGAAGAAGATTTTTTAATGACCCAACCTTATTTTTGTCTTTTCTTGATTATCTCCCCTTGTGAGGGAACTTGGCCCCTCATTTTAACAATTTAAATTCTCCTTCACCCAAGGATGCTTTGTACCAAGTTTGGTCAAAATTGGCCCAGTGGTTCTTGAGAAGAAGTCGAAAATATGAAAAGTTTACAGACGGACAGGCAGACGGACAGACGGACGGACGACGGACAAAATGTGATCAGAAAAGCTCACTTGAGCCTTCGGCTCAGGTGAGCTAAAAATACCACTTGTAGAACTTCCGAAATTTTTTGGCAAAGAAAGAAATTGCATATAGGGTACATCATTTGTCTACTCCTAGTCTTCAAAATAAGAAAGTTTATGCCCCCATAACTGAAGATTTGGGGTATAAAATTTTCACCCTCTTCATCTGTCTGTCTGTCCACTAACACTTTAACCTTGCTCATAACTTTTGATTTGGTCTAGCTTAGGCTTTCATATTTTACATGTGCATTCCTTATAACAAGGCCTTTATTTAGGTACCAACATATTTATGCTCATCATAAATCTCATTGTAAACAATTTGTAATGATAGTCACTAAAATGACAATGATGTTGGCAAGTCACTGGAGGATTTCTTTTTGATTATCAACTTTTTTTTTGGTTAGAGTAAACTCAAGATGGTAAATGAACGACCTTATGATAAGAAGAGGTTCCATGATTTGGACTACATTGGAGATTACTTCGTCAACAATACATTTGCAAAATTAGGCTGGTAAGTAAAACTAGAAAGACTTGTTTGCTTTATTTTATAAAATTTATTCGATTTTTTAACAATTGAAAAAAATCACAATATTCTAATCTATTTGTAGCTACTATTAATTTTTGTAAAAATAAATAATTACAAAAAGGCACATATTGTATCAAAAACATCCAAGTAACTGAAAGTCTCTCATGATTGTCGTACAAATGAAATAGTCAAACATGAAAAAATGATGATATTGAACAAACTCTCCACCATTTAGATAGTATTTCTTAGTATAATGTTGTTGTCATGTGATGAATTACATAATGGAGAAAAAAGCTATGCTATATTACAGCATTTTAACTACATTTTCTACAGGTAATTTACATTTTATACAAATATTGATTACACTGGTTCATCTGATGATAAAAATTTGTTGGTTTTAATACACTGAGTAATTGACATCTATTACATGTACACACTTATCAATTAACAATACACATTTTATTATATTCTACATCATAGAAAATAAAATGTTATAAGCAAAATATGTTTGATGCGTAAATAGAAAATCAAAAAATGTACAGGGAATTGAAATTATTTAATTAAAATCATTAAAATGGAGAATTTTTAATCTACTTGTGTTCTTCGATGAATGAAATTACCCTGAGACGCAATCGGTATATATGTATATATTTTCATAATGAAATATCTTAACAGCCCCCCGTCTGTCTGGCCTTGAAAGGGTGTTTGAATTGTAAGAGTTCATGGAATGTTAAGTATGCCAAGTGATATCTGTACTCATAGTCACATTCTCTTAGCTTGATCACTTCCTTTAAGCTTCATCACTTTTCTCCCCGAGTTGAATCCTAGATGTGGTTTTCCTTTCTGGCGATGGGACAGTGACGAAGGGTATGGGCACGGTCCCCAGTTGCTCCACATTTGGGACAGGTGAATTCCCTCAGGACTGGACAAATGACCACTCCATTGTTATCCTTCAGTACATGGGTGGAGTAGAAGGACTGAGGCTTGCGGTTCTTCTTACAAAGGGCACATCCCCTGTCTTCCTGGCTATGAAAGGGAGTTGGAATTGTGGGAGTCCGGGGAGCATTGGGAAAATTCCTCTGTTTGTACCTCATCCAAGTGTGATATGCTTTCATGAAGTTGACAAATTCTACCGGTGGCTGGCTCTCGGACTCCGATGGTGTCCACATGGGGGCAGAGTCTGGAAGATCTTCCATCTCCTGGAACACTGGAGGATAGGCCGAGGCAGAAAAGTCCTGAAATCCTGAGTCAATGGGAGATGAAGAGGATGCTGCTGAAGATATGGTGAGGTCCTGGAATCCTGAGTTGATCTGAGGTAAGGAGGAGGAGGAGGCAGATGAAGAAGTTGAAGAGAATGCAGATCTCATGATGTCAGGTGGTGCTGCTGGAGACTTCTCCCATGGCATCCCGAAAGCAAATGGATTGTCAACGTATCGACAGCTGGCGGTGGTGTTGCTGTGATTACCACTGACTTCTCCACTGCTCCATGTGGTTGGTGGAAATTGATAAGAGTAGCTGAAATCTTTGCCTTGATATGCTGGGGTTGAATTGACAGAGAATCCATTGCTGAGCTGACTTGATGACCTTCTCTCCTCATGGTTCTGAACAAAGATGCCTGTGTCAAGGGTGTCATTCATCAGCAAGTCTTCGAGGATTGGGGTGTCCACCTGAGGCCATCTCATCAGCTCGTCTGGCAGAGATTTGTTGAAAGCTGAATAAAAAATAAAATACTGTTATATACACACAATTTGACCAAGTCTGTCATTTTTGAGGCCAATGGGCCACAACCCTTGCAAAGCAGTCTTTGTATTAATGTTCTTATAATTTTTTTACTACTCTGCCATCATCAAATTTCTATCTGGTGATTGAACACTTCCTTGCTCCAAGAGGCCAAACAAGAGACCCAAGGGCCTTAATGGTCACCTGAGTATAATAGTTCCAGTAAGGTCAGACGGCACGTTCCTCAAATATGTCTTTTGTATTTCTTGGTATTATATTATAAATAATTATGCATATTTGTCATTCTCTTGTGATTTCTACATTGTTTTCAATATGTTTTTAAATATAAGTACACCAAAAATTGTGATATAGGCCAATAAAACACAAAGATATTGTGAATAACTACCCAAATGGGATAAAAAATACGGAAAAAAATATTAAGTTTCAATTTTAAATATCACCCGATATAATTATGTCCCGATCAAGGAGAATAATTATTTAGAAATTTGAAGTCACAACCTTACACGATAACTCCAATTCACATAAATTACATGTTACAGGTATCGAATCAGTTGTTCTTTTAAATACTTCCAAGCTATCTATGTCTTTGGCGGCATCTTGTTAAATTTTTTAATACGTAAAACCTGTGGCAACCTATCAATTAATTTTTTCTGAGGAAACTTGTTTAAGTACCTAGACTTCAATGACAAATTCTTGCCATGGGAAAAATTATATATTTTTCAGGAAGGTGCCGTCTGACCTAAAGTATACGATACACTTTTACTGGTTTTAGTTGAAGCTTTGCAGTCAAAAAGCTAGCTGCAAACAAAGAAGGTCATGCTTCTGCTCCCTATTTTTGCTGATCATCCCGAAAATCTCCTGATTTCCAGATTTGATTCGTAAATTAGTTTGAATTTTTGTCTTCCAGTTACAAATCAAAGCGCTTGATTGACTTTATGTATAAAATGGCCCTGTAGATATATCAATTGATTGTTTAACACTTGATGTTCCATTTGAAGATTTAAATATAATAGAAGACTTAGTGCTTTCATTTCCATTTTAAAATGTTCCCCTTAAGGTCCTGGTCATGGAGAACTTGCATTATGAAATTGCAATTAAGGTAAACAGGTATAATTGAAGAAAAATTAATAAGGTCTAAACACTTGGTATATAGCAAAGGAAGAGAAAAGTACTTTAATAATGATCAGTGAACTTGTGTGAGTTTTGAAATCAGACCAAAATAATAGCATTTTGAAAGAATTTCACAGAAATTTCTATTTTTAGTAACCACGGCAACTCTGAAATCAAAAACCGATACACAGAATTATGTATCTTAGTGTAGTCTACTTGTGTGCCAAGTTTATAATGAAATCAAACCAAAACTGTAGGAGGAGTAGCATTTTGAAAGAATTTCACAGAAATTTCTATTTTTAGAGACACCGTTCATCAAAATCAAAAACCGATACACAGAATTATGTATCATTCTACTTGTGTGCCAAGTTAAGAAATCAGACCAAAACTGTAGGAGGATAGCATTTTAGAATTTCACAGAAATTTCTATTTTTAGTAACCACGGCAAATAAAAATCAAAAACCGATATACAGAATTATGTAAGTTTTACTTGTGTGCCAAGTTATACTGAAATCAGACCAAAACTGTAGGAGGAGTAGAATTTCACAGAAATTTCTATTTTTAGTAACCACGGCAACACCGTACATCGAAATTACACAGAATTATGTATCTTGAGTTTAGTACTTGTGTGCCAAGTTATATTGAAATTAGTGACCAAAACTGTAGGAGGAGTAGCATTTTGAGTTTACAGACAGACGGACAGCTAGACAGACAGACGGACGGACGGACGGACGCCGGACTCATTACTATCGCATAAGCTCTTCTGGTCTCTGACCAGTAGAGCTAAAAATAAAACATGTCTTTTAATCCTCAGAGATAGTTCTATCATTTACAAGTTGAATATTTTAGACCATAATAAAAATATTCCTAGATTCTCATTCCTGCCAGCCCCAATTTTTTACTGCTGCCTCAATTTTTTTTTAGCTGTACTGGTAAGAGACTAGAAGAGCTTATTCGATAGTAATGTGTCTGTTGTTCATCTGTCTGTATGTCTGTAAGTCTGTAAACAATTTTTCAAAATGCTACTCCGTCTACAGTTTTGGGCTGATTTCAATAGCACTCAAGTTGACTACACTAAGATACATAATTTAGTGCATGGGTTTTTGATTTCGATGAACGATGTTGCCATGGTTACTTAAAATAGAAATTTCTATGGAATTCCTTTGAAACACTACAGTAACTCTTCATACAGTTTTGGTCTGATTCAATATAACTTGGCACACAAGTAGCGGTAGACTACATGAAGATACATAATTTATTGCATTGGTTTTTGATTTCGATGATTAGTGATGCCATGGTAACTAAAAATAGAAATTTCTGTGAAAATTCTTTAAAATGCCACTCCTCCTACAATTTTGATCTGATTTCAATATACAGTGAAACCTCATTTATCCAGACGCTTTGGTTCCCAGTCAATTTGTCTGGATATGTGAGGCGTCCGGATACCTGAATTACCAGTTAAACAAGACAAATTAACGTTTAAAAATTCCGTTCCTGTGAAATGTTGTCCGGATACTGAAGCATCCGGATATCTGGCGTCCGGCGTAATTTGGCTCACAAGTAGACTACACTAAGATACATAATTCTATTGAAAGCTGCCTGTTGCAAAGTTTCAAACCCAAGTGCTACTTTTCCTTTGTTATACATACAGACCCTGTAAAGCTACAGTCTCATCAGAGACTAATTGTTTATTCTGATCGGAATTGGTATTCAACTACTGTTCTACTCAGGTGACCCATTGCTATCTTTTTTTTGTCCATTGGCGTTTGTCGTGATCGAGTTAACAATTGAACATTTTC